>NC_142635.1:6467954-6770984 GCF_059453375.1 Lepisosteus platostomus | reverse complement strand
TAATTCTAGAGAGTGTAGGGCCATTGATCTCAGAGTGGGCAACTTCCATTAAAACAGAATTCTGTCTTATTCATTTCTTAATAGACATCTCTTTCTGTTCCCCACCTGTATCCATGCCCAAAGTCAGAACTCTTTTGCAGGGAACCGCTTAAAACCCCCCAAAACATCAAGAGAAACTAGAAAAAAACCTGCAAAATCAACAGAAATCCTTTGGCAGTGTTAACCCTGCCCAGGAGTCACTCCATAACGAACTGTGCAGCTAAAACTGGGATGGAAGAGAGAAACAGGCTGGAACCAACACTGTCGGCCGTGCCCAGGAGAAGGACTCTTGTCTGCTTGTGGTTGGCTGAAGAGGAGCTTTGACGAGGGAGAAAAAATAAAAAATGAGCAAGTGGGAAAGACTGCTCAGTAAGTTTCTGCTAACTCCCAAAGGTAGGCTCCTTGCTCCTTTTCAGGCAAGACCGGGCATTAACGCATGTTAAATCATCCAGCTGAAGTAATGGCCTATCTCTCCAATTGCACTAAGCACCACAAGCAATATTGCAGAATAACAGCGCAGGGCTTCCTCCCAGATCAATCAATAGGTTTGCAATTGACCTGGCAAAGCTGGGAGCTCTGAGGAGGCTGTGTGGAGCAGGGAAGAAATCCATCAGCTTGACAGGGCACCCCAGTCAACAGGCTTCACTCCTGCTGCACCCACAGAGCTCATCACACAACACCCAAGAGCTGTGTGCTTGACACAAGCCAAGCCAGCCACAGACACAGTAGGTTTACTCTCTTCCCTCTTACTGTCCTGACACAGCTGGAGAAACTGAAAGCACAATGGCACATATCTTTTATTTGCACATAATTCATAAATGCTGCAATGCAGCAATTGTGTTTAGCTTGATTTTAATCATGGTGTATGACAATCTGTACAGTAAATTGCACTCAATTTTTATGTAATGTGTTAGGACTGCATCTACAGTAGGTCTTAAGGTAAACTAATTCTGATATATGACAAAAAGCTGTTTACTCAAAGAGTAAATTTAGAGTTCAGAAAATCAGGAGGTGAATATGAAAAGGCACATGGGAAACTGTTGAATTAATTACATAGCTTTTTCATCTTCTTCTTATCTATTTAATGTCAACATTAAAAGGTCAATACTGAAAAAGAAGAAAAATTGTGTTCTGCCTATAATTGTAACTCATTGGCTTTTCAAAGATGGAGCTCGAAGGAGAGTTTTACCACAACCCTGTACCTTTTTATTGTTTATGACAGAGCCCAACTAACTAGTGTTTTGACTAACTCATGTTTGAATTGATCATGTCCTACAATTTCTCTCACTTTCTATAATTCCTGTTAATGTTTCAGTCACGCTTCCCAATTCCTCGTCACGGTGGGCTGTTCCTCGGGGAGAACGGACTGTCCTGAAACAAACATCGCCTCCGAAGACTCCGCCGGACCTCCCCACATACACACATGCTCCCCGGCTCACTTATGCACACACGCGTGCAAACAAGCCTAAGTCAACATTAGCTTTTAAAATCAGTTTCTTTTCATTACATTTCAAATTCAATTTCTCTGAATTTGGCAATTCTGCTGCAGTAAAATTGCTATTGATTTTCAATGAAACTATAGCACAGCACTCTGAACTCTCCCTGCAAGCAGAAGTCTGATATGACACATCACACATGGCAGCAAGCATACTGTGCATTTTAACTCCCAGCCTGGTCATGACCTTGGTTATTGGGAGCCTGAAGCCTGCGATCTCCACTGCAGGGACTAATATCAGCTCCTCCACTATAAACGTTCCTTTTCATTTTCACTGAGCTTCTCTCTGATCTAGGTACTGCATGGGGAAACTGGAAGCAGCATGGTAGTGAACTGCAGTGCACAATTCTGCAATCACATTTCTTCCTCCCTAACTACATCTGCCTATAAATCCTCTGTAAAAGTTTTAGACAATTCAGTAGAAGAGCTAAACCAGGTTCTTCCTTCTTTAAACTCCCATTAACACTTTAGCCATTCTGTTTTTATCAGTCAGTCAATCCTCATAGATCTGATCCTGTAGTATGAAAAATAGGCCTTGAGCTTCATGAACGTATATAAAGGAACAAAGAATGTTAATGACCAGGAGCACCTGATAGCGAGTCCCCTGGACTGGGCTGGTAAATGTGATAGATTAGCTGCTACAAAATGTAATATTGGTGCTCATGTATAGTTTACCTTCAGTGGTTTTGATCAAGTTTTGGAGGATTCTGATTCAATTATAAATTGCTAATTGAAAAGTTTGATTTCTTCTCACCCAAACAAAGGCATATTATTTATTTACTCCAGGTAATTATGCCATAAAACGTGTTGTTACTTTGGAAAGGGTTTCATACCTAGATTTTCTATATGCACTTCATAACTCCTAATTGCGTCTATAACGACTATAGGATTTTTGCAAAGCTTTGCATACTTTCAGCTAAACCTAATTGGACTGTGAGAAGAAACCGGAGCACCTGGAGGAAACCCATGCAAACACGATGAGACCATTCAAACTCCACACGGACAGCACCCCAGGACCTGAACGCAGGTCTCCGGCTCTGTGAGACAGCTGTTCAGACCACTGTGCCACTGTGCCACACGTGACATGAGTCTTTCTGCACAAAGTAAAGAGAATACCAGAACCTCCTCTGTTTATATTCCAAGCAATTTCTTGAAATTCCCTCTCAATGGGTCTAACTAACATTCCAGTCTGAGCCACCTCTTTGCTTAATTAATTGCAAGTGCTGCACTTATCCTTCCACAAATTTGAAATCAAGGTTAATACCCACTTGAACCGACTCTTGAAGAAATGTACTTGTCAAACTTTGCGTGTAAGAAAATAAAATGTGTTAAGTGAAGGAAACCACTTCCACTGTTCAATGTTAAATAAAAAGCAGCAGAACTCAGATTTTGAGAGTCACATTTTAAGAGAAGACGCTTTGAAGAAGAATATTATGTAGTAGTATTATTATGTAGTACAAAGACACTGAGTTTTCTACTGAACAAGTCATGACCTTTATACACCACCCAGAGAGCGCTGTTAATCATCTGTGATTTGCACTGGCTCTTCCGCACTGGGTCAGAGAAGGTGTTCTTTCTTTCTGTTAAATGATTTCAGGAAACCGGAATAATTACATTAACCTTGACTGATTGGGGGGAAGAATTCAAATGCACTGGCATCCAAATGCTGAACAGGAGTGATGTAACGAGTTTTCACATTTTAATCCTTTGTGCTGCACTGAAAAGCAGACCCTTATGAAACAACATTATGATTCACGAAAAGCAGAAAGTAGAGATTTGTACCAAGAGTGAAATTAAATCCTGGATTGGATGTTAATTCTGATTTAGGGTCATCAGACTAAGTGATACTCTTAATGGAACTGAAGCAAAGCAACTCTTCCCAAAGAATATGAACATTTCCATCAAGAAGACAGACATGAAAATGAATGAAAAACAATCAATGAGATTAAATTTTACTGCTTTATCAAGAATGTCAGTTTCAATCCATATTATGTGCTTTGTTTATTTTCTGGCTTCAGGTGTATAAAAAAGTGCATCAACCTTATTTCACACTTCATTAATGCTAAGCTAGTCAGACACGGAGAAATAGTATTCTTGAATCCCTTCAGTATTCAGATGATGAGCCGAAAGTTTCAGTTTGGGATTCTGCTTAGCCCTATAAAAAATGAACAATCTGTCACAGGCGGTAACAGTTCAGCGACAGATGTGAATCGCAACAGGTTCTGTTCACAGAACTCCACGTCTGCGTCACGACATGGGAAGACTTAGGAAGCATGCGGGTGTTGTGCAGAAATTAGCTGATAATTGCAGCCTTTGTCTCGGATGAATGCACTAATAAATATTACTGCACTGCTGCAGGCACTGAAGAAGCACATTAAAAAGGGAACTTTGTATTGTTTGAACGGGCATGTTTATTGGAATTCCTTCTTTAACAGCCACCTTTTAATTGGTCTTTTTAATCCATATATGAAGAGCACACCAGGGGCCTCTAGAAATTGTTAGACCCAAACTTCACCTTAACAGGAACCATCTACCCACACCTCTCCCTACTGTACATACTGTATAATCAAAAAAGCTCTTCTTCTAAACCATGCAAACTGAGTCACAGTTCTGAGGACATTTTGTTCTCTGGACACCTGCTTCTGTAAGAGGACTTAGGAGGGCAACCAACACTGATGTACTCCCTGGAGTCTAGGGAACAGTAAGAAGAGCACTGAAAATCTGTTCGCAATTTAGCCTGATGTGATTGCTTTTTATTAATGCAAGGCAAATACCACAGAACCCCAATAAAAAAGAAATGCAGTTTAATGAAGTTCATAAATCTGTGTTATACAGTGCCAGGCTCACAGCACTGCTGGGTTCTTTTATCCCCTGCAAAGACAGGAATCTCATTAACAAAGCCATTTCCACTACTGACACTGCATGCCACTGGACACCTGTTGGTCTGGCTTTGTCTCTGAAGGCTGTCCGTGAGCTGAGCTCTGAAATCTCCCGGAATGCACACCAGTCACCGCGACCAGCTCAGACCCTGTCCTGCGCTGCTCTGCTATCCCACAGCACGGGCACTTTGCTATCCCACCCCCTGCAGTGCTGCACTTCATCACAGGGAAATTGCTAACACCTGGCTAGTAGGTAGTTAAGACAGAAATAAGCCATTAGTGGCCTAAAAGAAAGCCAAAAGCTTCAGGGAGGCCATTAAACCACCTGTTGTTGAGATGTTGTTCATTTTTTTCACAACATTACACAAGTGCCACTGCTAGACTGGAGCCTCTCCGAGTACAAACTTTGACCTTGAATCCCATTTAGAGTTAGTTGCAGTTCGCACCAGTAGCTGACGTTGTTCCAGAGAAAATCCACAGGTATTACTGGGACTTAAAACGGGCATTTCAACATTTTTTATCTGTTTCTCCGTGCGAAAAAGCAGGTGGGAGACAGGCATGTGTGCTGCTGGCAGGTGGTAACTTAGGAAGAGAAAAAGAAAAGAAAAACAATTCAAAGAGTGAGGCTGCATCAGAAATCCGAGCGGTTGGTCTCCACGATGAATATAAACAAGGCACAAGCTCGGCATCAACCATTCACCATGTACAAAAAGCCCGGCTCACCTGACAACCACAGCCCCTGATCATCTGAAAAGCACAAGAACAGGAGCAGCTGTCCATGTGCTGTAATTATCTTTATTGCTGGACACTTCATACGGACCAGCTAATAGCCGTTTCATCAGGAAATACTGGTCCTTATTTTCCTTGAAACTGTGAGAAATTCGCCCACTACATTGTAAATGAATTAGATGTGCAATTTGCCTGCAGGGAAAACTATGCTCCTTGGAAGCTTCTACAGCTCAGCTTAAAACAAAACATGCCTGGAATATAAAACAAATCTATCTCCAGTCTACACAGAAACAGGATTACCTATTTGTGTTGTGGCCCTACTAGGCTGTATTTAATAACAGTCCTACTGGATAGATACAGTACTTATGATTTTAGTATGCTAAAAACAAAAACATTGCGTTTGGGCAGAAATTACGTGAGGATTGATGCCAGGAGCACACATAATAATTAGAAGACTTGTGCACTCGCGTCCCAGGCAGTTGTAACTTTTCTCAGCATCCACACGCTGTCGAGAGTAGAATACTAGATGCTGTGGCTGCAGGCAATCTGCAGCCAGTACCAAAGCGGCTGTTAGTCAGTAGATTTATTATTTCGGAGCTGTCAGATTGACGCTGTCAAACTGGGTGGCTTTGCGTTGGCAGCTCAGTAATTAATGATGACGCTCACAGGTACCGAGTAACAAAAAAAGTTATAATCAAGAGGCACTGGAAATGAAAGGGTATAATAACGGCAGCTTGATGGGAACAGAGGGAACGGTCCTTTTGGATTGCGAAATGTGTTAATTTATTAAGCAGAGTGGACTGGGAGCTGCTGTCTTGATGTAACAGCTGCAACAACACCATCACCAGCCTCCTCCATCTACAGAACTATAGCTGTATAGTCCTCTTAGGACACACCAGGATCACACACACAGCTCTTCCACCATCACCACTCCACCTTCCTCCCAGGTTAAAATTCATTTTTGACATCAGTGCTTAAATATTCCCAATGACGACACATTTTCTAAAAACCTTCAATAGATTTTATGCATTGCTGCATGCAGACATCAACACACAGATGAGCTGAACAATGAGCCAACAAAGTGTGTGAATGAAAACTATGTCTGTGGTTATAATACTGGTTTGATGCATAGGGGTTTGCAAACATCTGAGCACATTTGCAATACTGATGCCACACGAAATCTTCACATTACCAGAGCCTTGACTAAGCTTGCATGGCTTTTTGAAAAGCCCAGATACAGTAGTTCTGTTTCTGATTTATTTATTTCTTATGGCCAAAATATAATTTGATAGATTTATAAATAATGTCACATATCTATTAAAAACAATGGTACAGTATATACCTTCATGTACACAAGTACTGATACACTGAATAGATATGTCTTCCCATATTAAAGTCATTGGCAAGTGGACAATTGCTTAAAAATCCCTGATAACGCTGCACAGTAAAAGATGTACTGTACAATCCTACAGTACATACAATTTAAAAAGGGCACAGGGCCCAGTTCACACAAGCCCCTTCATCAGCATTGTTAAAAAGACTATTATTAGAAGCTGTGACCCCGGAGCCTCCAAGGCTGGGAAGCAATAGGCTGCAGGGATGCATTTCTAATCTCACAGACAGCCGTTGCTTCATAAAATGCGATTTCCTGCGCACTGTGAAATGCAAGATGTGGCACCATCATCAGTGCTTCTCTGAGAAGAGGAAGCGCTTTTCTGCTGCAGGAGAGTGGTTACCGGGAGGCTCTCTGCTCAGTACCCAGGATGCACACTGTTTACACCTTATCCAGACCCCTTCCACTGCCTCCTCTCTCTCTTGCTCGGTGAGAGGAATTACTTCTCCACTGCGCCTTGCCTGCACGGCTCCTGACAAGCATCAGGAGGTCGGTGCTGTAATCTCCTCCGGCTCACAGCCAGCTGTGCGGAGCGCCAGCCTGGCCGAATGAGTTAGAGGACACGCTCTCTGCAGTAACGCGTTCCAGCTACGTCTCTGCGTCTCCCTGCCTGCCGCGCGCTCCCAGCTGCTTTTGAGAATTTTATTTTCTGAATACCAAACTGTTTTCAAATTCTAGCCTGCAATCAATAATCAAGGCCATTCAAAAGCTTTAGCTCGTTTGTTACCATCCCCAGTGTCTGAATCCAGACAAGAGTTGCAAGAACAAGCTCAGGCTGCGCTCATTATATTTAAAGAATGACCTACACCACTTCAGGATTTATTGCTAATGACCTAGCAAGTGGTTATTATACCTTTTATTTTACCTTTCACCTAGCAAGTGGTTATTTTCTACCATTCAAACAAAACAGGACTACGCATATCTGACTTGAGCAAAAAGTAAATTATCAAGCCTCTTCGAAGAATGGAATGTATCTGAAAATTAGCCAACCGGTTCTTACATTTTCTCTTATTTTAAGCAGGTGTCAACAGCTTAAATAACAGCATCTCATTTTCTGTTACTACCATTGCTGGCACAAACAGGGCCTCATCGAAATTTTTCCCCATATACTGTATCTGAATTTCCCAATACAAAATCCTCTTTCCTTCCATCTATAACATCTCCCTTTCCCTTCCTCTTGTCACGATGTGGCGTTTCCCCTCAGGATTCACATCAGCTTCAACACACTTCAGCCTCAAAGGAAAAGCATTAAATTCTGTCACCATGGCAAACAGTCACATCACATGCTCCAGGCTCAGTCCAAGCCCAGACAGAGAACACCGCTTGTTGACTGGATCGCCTCGAAGGATTCACAGAGAAAATTCTGAGTCCCTCTCGTGTTGCTCCCTAAGTCGAGGGGACAATTCAATTGCCAACTTCAGTTACTTGGAATTAATAATTAACTTAAGTTCTCTGGGGGAGGGGGGGGGGGAATCTACTACACAGCCACAATAAACCATTTTCACTGGCACATCTATCCCAGAACAAGGATAGATCAACTAGAAAGGAAGGAAGCTGTCAGTGCTCTTCAGACTTAAGAACATTTCAAATTAATGATCCTGAAACCCTCACCAGAATGTTACAGTATTTATAGTATTGATGTAGTTGAGAGGTACATAATCTTCCTTAGGATCTATCCACTTCTATAGGTTAAAAAATAAGAAGGAGCTCACCAAAATTCAATCCATCCATCCAATCATTTTCTAACCGCTTCTTCCAATTCAGAGTAGCTGAGAGGCCAGATCCTATTCCAGCAAGCAGCAGGAGCAAGGCAAGATACTCCCAATAGGATACCAGCCCAGCGCAGGGCACACACAGACACAAACAACCACGCACTCAGTCCAGGGCCAATTTTCACACAAGCCAATTCACATAACAGTGTGTCTTTGGACTGTGGGAGGAAACCAAAACACCCTGGAGGAATCCCACAGAAACACAGGGAGAGCATGCAGACTCCATGCAGACAGCACCTTGGGTCCAGAATTGAATTGCTGCAAGGCAGCAATGCAATCCCCTGCACCACCAAGCCATCCTCATATTACACACATTTTCTTCTGGCTACTGCTGTGAGATAAGCTTGTATGGTAATATACAGTTCAAAAATGCTTGGTGGAACATTTTATTCTCATTTACATAATAATCCAGACAAGAATGCCCTGTTTCCTTCTCTCTTCATGAGTGTAGTACTTTTTGCTGTGTAATGTTCAGTTTCCTACAACAAACATGAAATTGAAGTTGTGGAATCTAAATTAAAAGGAAGCTACTTGTTGAAAAGTCTTGCCCGACAGTGTATTGATTCGGTTTGGATTTGCATTCCGTTTACTTTGGCTGCTTCACAGACGTGTTGACCTCATGATCAAGCACAGGCTCTCCCTGGGATCACGTTTAATGACAAATACAAATAAGTAATTTGCAATTTACAATCTGCATTCTAGATCTACGTTTTCAAGATAAAAACGCACTTTGATGTGATGCTGTTAAACAAAAATATAAAACCACAGATATAGTGTTATTTAAAGAAGAGAATCAATGACAAAATCCGGTGACAGTTCAGAGACAGTCAGAGAAGATGTGTTGTTGTTCTTGAGAACAGAGCCTCTCTGAAGCCCCGCTTGTTCATGAGCACATTCATTCTAATACCAGCGAGCCAGCGAGAAGACACCCCTATGTTACTCTTCTGAGTTAAACTACACTTGGGGAGACAAATGAGGGCTGTGTGCGTGTGTGACTGAGGCAGATCTCCTCAGCTAAATGCAGATTCCCTCACCCGATGGCAAATCGCGGTTGACTGCAGACAGTGTGTATCCTATCTGCTTGGCTGCATTGTGGCAGAGGGCCCAGTACAATAAATGGGGAAACTGGTTTTTCTCGTTTACATGCTATCACTGCAGAAACAGCAGTTAGCCACACTTTACCTTCAAGGAAGGAAATCAGCCTTCAGGCACTATTACAGCAACATAACAGTAGCCCAGGGGGGAGGAGGATTCTAAAAATTTTAACCACAGCCCTACAGTACCATGGTACAGCATTTAAATATCAGCAAGCTTTTAAAGCTTTTAGCTAAATATATCGCACATTCAACAGCAAATTGGCCCGGAAAGGCAAGCACTCAATTTTGTCTATGTTCCTTTGGGTTTATTTTAATTTATTTTTCAATTTGCAAGCTGCCAGTTGAAAAAAAAATACATGTAACTTGAAAAGGAGCTCTTTTCTCATTACTATTGACCAAGAAAGAGAGCAGAAAATCTAAACCATATTTTTGCATTCTTCATTAAAAAATAACGAGAAATGCATACATTTAATAAGAAACACAGACATAACAGATGAAAAGAAAGAACGCGAACTAGAAATTAACTTCCATGCTCAGAAATCCTGGAAACAATTAAAAGTTTTTTTACAAGTGCCACTGTCTTTTTTGCATGAAAATGCTGGGATTGTGAGATAATTTCAGTAATAACCCCCTAAAAATTTCACACAACTTAATATTGAACTTCAAAGCAGCTGCACATTACACATAAAGCACATCGGCCATATGCTACGAGGTTCAACACACAACAGACAAACTGTGATAGTGGTCTGATAACAAATGAATTCTAGGAAGTGTAGAGACCTCAGTATTGTATGGTGTATTTCAGATGTAGACAGTTTAGTTCAGCATGAATAATTAATTCTTTAAACATACATATTCCATTCACATTACATACTGTATGGTTTAGTAGTTTAGATCTTTGTAAGTGAACTGCTTTTCAGGATGTCTAAAGCAGGCAATAAAAGCCAGTTCTACCCGGGGGGATCTGAGATGTAGCAAAATCAAAATGATGGCAAGCAAAAAAAAAGTAATCGGCAATCTGAGAGACACTTGGCTCATGTGATTCAAGAACTGAACCATTCAATACAATCAAGGGAGGTATATCCTATCTGATGCAAGTGCCAGTTTACCAGAGTCTGCTTAGAATCTAATTGAAAAGCCCTTACCATTGAGCAGATAAAGCAGAGACAGACTGGAGTGTTCAGAGGGGACTTGGATTTGATGCCAGCCCAAGTCAGGCCTTCCCACTTACATTTATTGCAGTGTAATTCTTCCTTGTAAAAAGGGGAGCTGCTTTATTGTCTGTGGCAGGGGGTCGCCTGCATCTGGAAGTCATTAGCGTTATTCAGGTTCCCAGAAAAAGATCACTACTCAAACCACAGCGAGTGCATGTCTCTCTTATTAACACTACAAGTGCACATGGTTCGAGTCGGCAGGCTGGGTGTGCTTGGGGAGCATGCAGTTCACTTCAGAGTGCTGGCAATGACTTGCCCGACTTCTGTTGATTTTCTTTAAAATTAAGTTATGGAATCATACATGTTTGGGGGCACAGCTGCTGTGGCCACAGGTGAATGCACAGGTTCTCTTTGGATAAACTTCCTGCCCTGAAAAGTAAACATTAAGAGGTCATCTTTGTTCAAATAACATTTTATTTATTGAATTGCAGTGTTGGGTATTTCACACTGAATGCCTGAGAGGCTAGAGCTCTGTGTGCCTCAGCAAGTGGGGAACTGGACCAAGAAACTGTCAGACAAATACACTTCTGCTCAAATGCCAATAATTTCCATAGCCAAAAAAGTCACTTTGAGTGGGAGACTTTTGCAAAGTTTGCATTTAACTCAAAAATATAGAGCAGACTGTGCCCTAGGTAAGTTTGTCAACTTGTTATTCTCCCTTTTTACTGACATAATTAGACAACAAAAGGAAGAGTTTAAAGGATTGCAGAATGCAGTGCTTTATTTTCTCCACTGCCTTGAATTTACAGCTGAATCTCTGCGCCAAATGACCACATTTGGCAATTTCTTGTTTCTTTTACTCCTTTTTTTCATAACACATTTTTCTAACATTAAACCACAGCACTTAAAAACAAAAGGGGAGGGGGTATTTGATCCAGTTTATTTATAATTGTAAACAGAGACACACACAGGCTTCTGTAGTCCTTGAACAAGCAAAAAGGTCTGGAGAACATGAAAGGTTTGTAACTGACAGGAATTACACACACTTCACTCCCCATTCCCAACACTCAATCTGTAAATCCTAATACAGAAAGAAACAGACCTGTGTAATCTGAAGCAGGTGTACACAGACCACATAACGTTTTCCCAGTGAGTCCTTGGACACGCACTTATGTTCTGTGTGCAGTTACACACAGTGGGGTGGGAAGATGCTGAGAACAGCACCGTAACTCTTCAGAGCGCAGCTAAAGCCATCTCCTTTCTTTTGACGTATTGCATTTGAATCAGACCTTTCTACCACTGCCTTTCCCTAAATTCTTCCATCTAATCGGGGCCCCTGTTGAATGAGAAACGTGCGACGTGCCACTTGGGCTGGTGTCCCGAGACACCAACTTTGGAATGCGAATACGAGTGCGCTGGGGCTCGACTCCAGTGTATCCCTCCGGAAGACGCAGGGGGAGCTGGGGAGGAGGGAGGTGTCGGGCCACGTGCGTCCAGTTTGGAATCCTCGCATTCCGACTGCCTTCCCGGCACCAGCTGGGATAGACATCAGCCTACAGCCCTGTATTCTCCACTCCCACCTCTGCTGAAAGTGAAACGTGAATGCAGGCCCTCATTGCTTTCTGAGGCTGGAAAATCGGAGCGGTCTTGTAGAGCTGCTATCCTTCAGATCAGCCTAGTGTGAGTTACAGGGGTGACAAATGCAATTCCACACGCATTCCTCTCCCTGCCTGCCCCTCTCTTCTTCCCTACCACAACCCTCAGCTAGCACGAAACACACTGGCAGCTCAGACACACACTCCAGCTTCAAAGAACGCCACAAGGTACCTCCTGATTCCAAGACAAAGCGCGCACTATGTGCAAAGACGCCTCGGACACGATCGACACATCAAAGGCACACGAAAGTCTTATTTATCCTCATGCTTTTAAAGTGGCCCCTTATTAGTAAGAATGATGTGTGAAAGCACACTCCACACATTTAGAAAAGGACTGTATTTCAATTCTATTACTGAACTGAGTGAATTGTTCTGCCTCAGGCTGGTCATCAATAACAGCCAACAGCAGCTCATTGAATCTGCAGATCTCTGGACTACATACTGGACTGCATACCATCTTAACATTGGATGTGGATGTGACAGATGACTTATTAGAAGCTGTACATTTTGTACTGAAGAACCATGTCACCAAGCAATACTGCTCTTCCACAGCCCTTTGCTTAAATTGCCTCTTGTTCTTGGTCTTCCATATAATTTCCACTTGTCTCTTCTGGTTCATGTGTAACTGTTCATTAAGAAAAAGTCAAGCTTTTGAGGATTTTGAATACTTGAAAACTCACATCCCTTCAGTCTTCTCTGTCTTTAAGAATAAAAGTGTTTATTTCTTCAGTGAAGGACATTTAATCCCCAAAACATATGCAATACCAAAGAATCGTTTTATGTTGATGACTGGACACTGAATGAAACCCAGAGCAAAACCTGATAAATATTCTAAGGTTAGATTTGAGCTCTAGAAAGCTGAAGAATCCAAGCTAAAAAGGCCTTCATGATGCAGATGTCAGATAGTCTTTGATGTTTTATTCAAGGGAAAGTAGCTTGTCACCTGCATTTGTGAATGTGAAAACTAGTCTGTGACTATGGAGAGAGAAATACGCAGATAGGAAGACCAACGTGACTTTACTGGGAGTCACATACCGTAAGTAGACCAGTTATTTGTTGGTGCTACCCTGTATATTTTTGAAAACTGCAATGGACAAGCATTCATTCACCTAAGGATTAGTGTAATGGAGTGGGTTTACTGTAGATTCCAGGACTTTGCAACACACACTTGTAAAAGTACTGTAGTACAGAATCTTGGTATCTTGGTATGTCTGCTCTTTCTTTGATACTGTAAGTCTATTCAAATAAACAAAACAACAAGAAACAACAGCAAGTAAATATCTATCAAACTAACCCAGCCTAGTGTTCGTGTTTTAATTCAGCCTTACCTTTCCTGTGTTGTAGTGGTGTGGATCCAAAGGTGGGGTTTGGTGAAATACATGCTGGGGGGGTATTTTATTAATTCATTTTCTCTTTTCGTTTGCACGAGTTAACACGACCTGTGCAGGAACGCTGCGCAACGTTTCGTTGAAGTAGTTCGCGGGCAGTGTTGAAAAATGACCTGTACACCGGTAACAGCTCTTTACATTGAAGTACCGCATATGCACACGTTTAAAAATAAACATATGACAGTACACTACTAAACGTTTGTAAACCACCGAATGTTTGCGTATATAACGCGACACAAAGTAGCTCTGTCTTACAGGCTGAAGACAGAGCGTCGAGTAACAATATGGTTTGGTGTTGTAGAGTCAATGACGTTACTTGTTGCACACGTTAAGGAGATATTCTGGGATGTTCGTGACATGCACATATTACTATAGAACAAGCTACTGTAATAATTGCGAAATTCGGGTTGACTTTGTTCTTGTATTTGAATTGTTAAATTGTGTGCAAACAAGCTCAACCCTTATGAAACTCCTAAAGACACCCGACCATTTAGAATAGTTAGCAAGAACTACAGCACAACCCGTTGTGTTATGTACTGTAAGTGTCCTTTTGAGGTTTCAAAGGCTGCAGAAAACACGATTTAACTATAAATTATTTGTTGCTTTTACATTAATCCTTCATAATTGACATAAATTAAACGGTGAAAATTAGGTTTGCGATAAAGTGCAGCATTAAGCTTTCAGTATTTGACTTTTGGTTTTCTTAGTTTAGTTAATGATTCCAACGCGTGCAGAGCAGAGGTCCGAGTCTTTTCCACCGCAGAAAACGAATCACTAATATAAGAGAAGCAAGCGGATGAAACAGGTGTTGCCAATTCCCCCACTGCATTGTCGGTGGCGAAACATCCCCGTCTCTCTTTTCTAACAGTAAAAAGAGAAGATACGAGAGAGAAGACAGGGTAAAGAGTGACAGAAAACGGGAAAGTTTTTTTTTTTAATTAAAGTTTCGGAAAGACGCTAAAGTTTCATTTCATCAAAGTCGAGTGAAGAATGGTCTCGTTTTCTTGACTTTATTTCTTTCTCTGGTTCTTATCTCTCTCCCAGCTCAGCCGCTGCCCAGGTTATCTCCCAAATTACCACCACAACTCATTTATTCTCCAATTGAATTAGATGCTTTGGCAGAAACCACATCTGCCTCTCTCTCGCTCGCTCTCCTGCTAAAACAATGACCTTCGCTGCAAGTGAGAGCTGATGTTGTCGCCACCTGCATTAATACCACCTGCGTTAATAAGTCCCCGCTCACCCAGGTGACCAAGCAGTGTCGGTGCACCTTACAAACGGCAGGTGGTGCTGTTGGAATGGGGGAAAAACAATAACACTGGCTTTTCCAAAAAGTAATGGAATAGGTATGATTATAGTGACACCAATGCAGAGATCTAAATATAGAAAAACTAGGGTGGGACAGTACAGTTGTACCCTTGGGTAAGACTTCTCTCAAGCTGTTCAGTTAAACGTGACAACACAGGAGTCAAAGCTACGGGTGGAAGGAAAAATAAAATGTGGAAAATGGTTACATATCAAACCCAAACATTTTAATTGTTTTTTTTTTTAGCTCCAGAATGCACAGTGCTCTCCCTCCCTATCTATCCTCACAGATAAATAAGCTTCAAAGCTTCCTGCTAAGGATATTTCCGTGTGCTGGGTGAGAAGCACCGTGGCTGGTAATTGTTTGACAAATGGAGCAAAGAGAGCAGTGAAACATGTCTCTGCCCTTTACGGCATTTCTCTCCTCCCTCTCCGTGCTCTGCTCTGCTCTCCCCCTCTCCATCTGTTTTTATTTTTCTTGGTATGTGTGACAAACAGCACAGAAATTCCAAACTGTGCTCTCTCTCTCTCGCTCTCTGTTTTGGCAGGACAGCTTGTGTATCACATTTAATCACAATGGTTTTGCCAGGCGCACTTGGGCCCACGAGACATCAAGGGGGAGAGAGAGGAAAAGTGATCTTCATGGCTGTGCAGCGCAGAAGCAGCATTTCAGGCAGACCACCAAGCCAAGACACGTTATCCATATTATCTAGACAATTTTATTGGCAGTAATACATGATGAAAGCCTGTCACTGTTGCTGTGACAGTTTGGCTTAGCCTGTAACACTCTGCTACACACTCCAGCCATACAAATCAGCACTGTAAGAGACAAGCATTTTAGGAGAAAATAAGGTCTTTGGCTGATAAGTGATACAAGTGAAAAGAGGGACTGATCTATCTGCTTTTAAGCACTCTCACCATTTTACAATGCAAGGAAACAGAACGTGCAAAACGATCTTCTAATTCTACAATTTGGAGTCCCTCACATCAATGGCAGCAGCTACAGACAGCTGTTTTGCCCCTGTCAGAGAATGCATCACTGTGACACAGCTAACTCTGACAAATGGATTGATCACGGACATCTTCCAAGGGTCTGCCTTCAGGGTTAATTTCTTATGAGACCGTGAAGTCAGTAACACTTCCACCTGTGAATATTGCGATGTGTTGTGAATCATCAAGACCAAAAGTTCCTCATTAGGTCAATACCAATCCGTAACTGCAGCAGAATCCAATTCCCTTTGCAACAAGCAGGGTGCCACACAGCCCCAGCTTTTGAAAAACCCAGCACAGAAAAAACGAAACTGCCATGTTAATAGCACTTTCTTGCTCTTAGAGTTAGTTTATCAAACTTTTGAGTGATAAAGCACAATGTGACCTGGGTGTCATCAAACTCACTTCACATCAATTTTCTGAAGCAAGAACAGATTTTCTTTTTCAAAAAAAGCATAAGACATTTACAGTACAAAGGCAGACAAAAACATTCAGACAGAGCAATGTCCTGTGCTGGGCTTTTCCTTTGTTCTGAAGGGAAGAAAGAACTTGTCATCACATGGGAAGATGAAATGCTTTTTAAAAGATTGCCCATAAGAACCAGATATGAGTTTCTAGACATGCATGCCTGCTTAAACTAACAAAATAACTAAACGCTCTGCAGTCTTTAAGCTAGCAAAATCAGTAAATGCTGCCTCAGAGCACACAGGCTGCCATCACACAGTGGTGCTGAAGCTTTGATGAGGCTGACCCTTGTAATGAAAAGCAGTTTCTTATGCAGATATCCCTGAAGCTAATAAGCAATTGAAGAATGAATTGCATTTTTAAAAGGTCACTGAAACTGCTCTTGTAAAAGTTTATGGTGGCTGCAGATGTAATAGTCTTTAAAGTGAAATACACAACCTAATTACTTTTATTTCATGCTCATCCAATGTCATTCATAATTAACTCAAACATTTATGTCTGTGAAAACACACTGCGATATGAATCTCACATAATTATTACAATTATTTTACTTTTTAGAGGCATTTTTATATAAATTCTCATTGTCTGCAGTTGTATCTGCCTGATGTTCTGTTCAGTAACATGTACGGCACCAGGCAGAATTCAAATGAATTTTCAGAGCTGTGTGTAATGTCTGTGTAATGGCATCAGCTGTTATACTTAGACTTTGCTTTGTGACATTTGCATCTGTTTTGTGAACTTCTATGGCCCAAGAATATAACACCGTCCACTAACAGCACATGGGATAGCAGCTTCACGGTGGCACAAGCTTATTTATTCACATCCCACTTAAGGAGAGAGAACCTTACTGTTGGAGAAAAGGCAGACTCATTTCTGAAGTCTATCACAAAAGAGTGCACTTGCCACACCTGCACCTTCCTGATCACTCTTTTCTCCCAACATTAAAAGCATTGAGCCCTGGGGAATGCACCTCTGGAAAAGCTCTTCACTGGAATTAACATTACTGAGAAGACATGAGTGTGATAGATGCTACGCTCAGACAGCATGGTCCCAATGATCTAGACACATGCAGAAAAAAGCATACAGTGACCACTGACGTGAGGCCCAGTCTTTTTTAGTGAATGCCTTTTCAGGTTCACACAGCAAATTAAATCACTCAAAATCCCTACCACCCCAGCTCCCCCTTCATATCAAACAAAACCCGTATTACACCCATGTGAGAATAAGCATAAAACACCCTTTACCACTTAGCTAAGCAATTACTGTACATATTTATCCCCCACTGTGTCTATTTACAGAGTTTGATGTCCAGTCTAGAGTATACAGTAGGTCAGTAGGCACTGCAGTGCCCTCATCTGCCAGCCTGCCACAATTAGTAAACCGTTACCACAAACAAATGACCAGACAGATACATGCTGGGTTAGAACCTGTCATGTTACACTGGCACCAAACTCATTGGCATAAATTCAATCCTTGATCTGTTGTTAGTCATTAATCAACGTGTTAAACACTGTACTGTGCATTGGTTTTAAAAGCAATCACTGCAAAGCATAACTTCTGTAAACTCATTTCTCAATTTTCATTTACAGTGTTTGCAAGAGATAAATGCTGTGTATAAACGTGCTGTTTGGGAACAAACTTGAGTCCCAGAAAACTTTTTTTCAACATGTATGCATTTGAAGTATTTAAAATATTCAGATATTAGGTCCGGGTCTGCTGTGTGGAACAGTGCAGTTCTATGTACTGAGAGTTTTACTGTACATCATGAGAGAACAACATTCTAAACCTTATTATCTCTCTTCATCTTTAAATAATAATAAAAATAAATAATAAAATCTTTAACAACCCAAATGAAATGTCAAAAACATTAAAAAGACGACATTTTAAAAATTCATATAATCAGTCTTAGCACATAAAAAAATGGCAATGTTCTCATCACGTTTTAATTAATCTGTATTCAGTCAAAAACGTAATGGACTACTTGTAACAGCAATCATTTAACAAAATGCTTGAAACGTTTTAGGCATTTCACAAAGTGATTAAAACAAGCTAGTGTAATATAACAATATCAAATTAAATATAATGATACCTAAGAGCACTACAGTATTATATACTGAGTTTGGAAGAAACTTAATAATTATAACTAACAAATTCACAAGTTATTAGGAACATGATTAATTTTTTGCAGTAGGTGCACTGGCATGAGAGGTAAAATCATTATGCTGAATAACATTTGTGATGAAAAGTGTTTAAAGAACAAGGTGTGGTGCCACCTTTGGAAGCCATACAAGTGGAACTGTACATCTGTGATGCGGGCTTTTGCCCTTTCTATACAAGGAGGACATAAATATCTAAGTATAATCTCACAAGAAAGCTGTTATTCCACAAACAGCATGAGAATGTGCATTTTCCTGGGGGAACTTTGTTCCCCTTAAGATGGGACTGCATGAGAGGCAGCCAGTGATCTCCCAGGACTTTATCGATGTAGAGCAAGCGGAGTTCTGTAGCAACGGCCCAGACCTTCGCCCTCGGTCCTCCTCATTGATATTAGCGAGATGTCATGACTTGTGGTCTCCCAGATTTTGGCCTGCTGATGGTGGACGGTATCTGGTGGTTACTGTCTTGCCAGGTTTGAATGTGACAGATGAAGACTGACACTGTGCTGAGTAAATGCAGCCTCCGACACATACTGTAGATGGCACACATTGGTTTCTTTCTGTGTTTCTTTCTTGATTTTCAAAGGTCCTGACATTCAACGGGTTAAATCACCCCAGTACTTGTGCCCAATCAACTCTCTAATTAATGGCATGTAGTACTTTTGGAATAGTCCTAGGCACTCAAGTGTATCATGCTCAGTCTTAAACAATCAATTAATTAAGATGATGTCAAACACAATACCCAAAATCTATATACTTTGATTTTTTGAAACCATACAAGTATAAATGGAGTTATCCATTTCTTTTTATTCTCTCTCTCTCTCCATGGAGGGCAGTGTAGCAACTGGGGGAGTCTTTTTGGGCTCATGACTAGTGTCCCATGCAGAGGGGGAGTCCAGTGCTGTCTAGTCTGCTTCATGCCATTGAAACCAGAATTGGCTCTACTTTGGATTTTTTTTTAGCTGGATATACTGTATATTTCAGATACACTAAATTACTTGCAAATGTCTAAATATGACAGATGGTAGTGTGTCCTTGAAATGCAAAATAAAAACAAGCATTGCAAAATGAGCAAAAATGAGCAAAAGCTCGAGCTCACTTCGTACTCAAGTCAGCACAAGCCCATATTTTTTTGTGAAAGTTCCTCAATAGGCCTGTGGGACAACGAGTATGGAGAGGGAATACATTAAACCGAGCAGTGCCTAACCTGGAGAAGGTGATTTTAATAAACTAGTCTGAGCATAGTAAGGAGCACAGTTTACTGCACTTTTGCATGTTAATGTGCAGTACAATGAAAGCGCCTTGGTGATGCTTCAACTGTTTATAGCTACTACACATGACTGCACCCAGCTGAAGACCGAGCTCTGTTTGGCATTAACAAGAAAACGCTGTAATTTTAACGTGGATTCCTACTGTGCTTTTTAAACATACACAACATACTCAAGTTATAATTAATCACGCCTTTCTAGTTCATTGTAAAACTAAACAGTCTTCCTGCTCTCATTCTGAAGTCTTAACAGTCTTTGCACAGTTTTTCTGTTTGCTAGGAAAGGGCTGCTCAACACAAAAACTTTTTGGAAGGCACCGTTTTAATTATGAATTTCTTTTAGAGAAGAATTCAGCTTTTCATAAATCTTTGTTAGGAAGGCTGGATTCAATTCCTGGGGTGCTGTCTGTGTGGAGTCTTTATGTCCTTCCTGTGCTTGGTGCTTGATGCATGGTGCTTCAGTTTTTACCCACTGTCCAGAGATATACTGTACTGGTTTAATGGGCTGCGGGAAGATTGATGATGTTGGTCGTGTGTCTGTGTCTGTGCGCCCCACAATGGACTGGTGTCCCGCCCTGGGTGTACCCCACTCTGTGTGCTTTGCTTGCTGGGATAGGCTTGGGCTTCCCTGCAACCCTGAATTTGGATACAGTGGTTAGAAGATGGATAGATGCAGAGAACTGAGGCGGAGAACGGGAACAGGCCTGACCAATGTAGGCAAAACTGAAAATTAACAACCCATTGACAGGCAGGCTGGGGACTGTCCCAGAACATCTTCTAAAGGTTCCGGGTTTTATACTGGAACTCGCAGGCAATGCAGACTAAATTTGATCAAAGATTTAAAAAAACGAATTTGTTGACTTCACAACAATCACAAATTGCACCCATCTTCGAAGCCCACATTCCTCGATGAACTAAACCGAAGTGATTTTTTTTCTGGTCCTCTGTTAAATTCATGAATAAAAATTAATTTTAGTTCTGTTCTTTGGCGAGTTCAACACCCAGAAAATCTTCCTCAATATGCTGCAAATCAGCTTGACTTCTTTGTACTCCAGTAATACAATCCACCTGGTTTAACAGCATGAACAGAATCAATTGAGATTCGCCTTCATGTACCTGCTCACATATTGAAAATAATGATATTATTTCTTATTACTCTAGCTGAATTGGTTCTCAAAGCTGGTACGACCAGCCCATTTCAAACCGTGGAATGTTGCCACTCTAGGACCAGAGGGAAGTACAAAATCAATCAAGCCAGAAAAAAAACATAAGGAGGCCTCTCACATATTCATTATCTCCTCAACAAAAATCCCAGGCGCTCCCTCCCCAAACTACAGTTTCCATCCTGTGCTAGGAGAGGAGGATGTACTTTCCACCAAGCATTCGGCTCAACCATTCATTCCAACATTTCTCAGCGCAGCCCAAGCTCCGCCGTCAATGGAAAACGAATTAGCAAACCTCTAATTAAAGGCAGAATCAAGGTTTTTCTTTGTGCGGCGGGAGGACAGGATTGATAGCACTGGAAATAATCGGCCCTTCGTTGCTTTTCTGCTGGGAAATACCAACAGAGCCGCGCCGGGGCCCACTCCCCTCCACCCAGCTCAGCCCCCTGGTGCACTGCCATCTGCAGTCCATGCTTACTCGTCTTCTTGCCACAGTGATCCCAAAGGTGTTTCTTTTTAATATTTTGAACCGCTATATGAGTAGGACCAAACTGGATCACTTCAAATTGCATGTTAGCACCAGACTTTGCTAAATATGAAAAAGAAATCCGTACTCACTCCTCAATTCTGTCTCAGAGTGAAAGTATTACATTTTTGGTGGCGTGTTGAACAGAATCTCAGCATCCAGCTGTCCCCTTGTTCACAAACACCAGACCCATCAACAAAATCCCCCTGCTCTTGGTACAGCCGGTTAAAACTGAATAGCTTTAATATTACAACTTAAGGTGTATCAATCGGGCCTCAAGGTGCCATTGAACAATTTGCACTCAAAGCTTTTCTTGGCACACTTAAGGCTAATGAATCAAATTATAAGTCTTGAGACTTGAGTCTGTCCTTTCATTGTATTCTAACCTTGCATACCTTTCATTAAGCTAGTACCCTAATTAAAACATATTTTTCTTTAAGTGTCTCTATAGTACTTTTTGTATGTCATGATAATGACTTACTAAATGGCCCTCTATCATTACTGATTAAACACTAAACTGCTTTTGGACTTGCACATCTATTACTGATGCACTAATGCACACTTTCCTATCTTCTGAGTACATTAAAACAGTGGCTGCCAAACTACGTTTTAATGTTAATGTTAATGACCATCTGGTCACCCTATTGTTTCCTTCATAGACATTGTTTGGCCATTTTTAGCAAGAAGCTGACGTTTCCAGGTCAGACTGAAGCAGATGCCTTTTTATATTCTGTCTTCTCTCTGCTTTCTGCAGCTCTGTATGTTTTACACTCTAAAATATTTTCTCAAGAGAGCAGCTTATGAGATGATAACACTTTTGACACCATGAGTTCCAGTCAAGATCATATCACTGTGGAAACAGGGACTAAGGTATCTGTCGTTGTTTTAAATGCACAAAAAAACCAAGTGTTATGACAAGAGTGGCAAAAACATTTTAACAAGCATTTGGCTGAGGAGTCCTTTGTAAATGAGTCTTTGGTACTAGCGGGGTTAACTCCCTGCCTGGCTAAGTGAATAAACATAAAATGGGTGTATTACAAAATCAGAATCCATAACATACGAGAGCTGGCCAGTTATGATCCCTGCTGTCTGAATGCAGGTGTAATTGGGAAACATTTATTCCTCTTGATTTGGCATTTGTAATGAGACACGTTGGATTTCTTTTACCAACCGCTGAGAGCAGAAAAACATTCATCAATGTAACAGCTCTATTTAAGACACTGAAATGCGTTTTTTATGATTAGCTGTTCTTGAATTATAGCTCGAAATTACACGACGTTAATCAACCCAGAAGTATAGAAAGATAAGAAAAAAAAACTATTCGAACAATTTTAATATCTTGCCACCCTGCCACATTATTTTTACTTTTATTATTCACGTAAATGACACATTCATCCAAGGTGACTTGCAAATAATGTTTTCAAAACGTAATTATAAAGAACCAATTTAGTTACCTGCTGCAGTACTGGTTTACCAGTCTGCAGGACACAGGTACATCTTCCACGCATTCCTCTTTGTCAGAAGGCGTTTTTTGCTGGCAATGGCCCTGACAACCCAGAGTCTATCCAGGAAACGAAGAGTGCAAGGAAAAGCATCGCCCTGCATGGGATGCATCCATCGCACTGTACACACAAGTATCAGTAAGACAATAAGGAAGCACCAGTTAGTGTGATTGTAAAAAGTACGGGGAAACAGGGAGCACCCAGAGAAAACCCGCTTAACCATAGGTCTAACTGTACAAGAAGGCACCTCATTCCATACCTGATAGCACTATCTTGAGACCCTGACTTGGAAGAAGCTATCAGGATATGGGTGGATGGACTACAATAGAGCTAGGGTCTCTCTCTCAGGCTCACTGGACCATCACAGGTTCACACAGTTTCACACATCCGTGAGCGTGTAAGTACAACTTGGTGATGCTGTTAGTGGGACGAACTAGCGGGTTTTGCAGTTTACCCTTCACAATAAGTCAAGAATTTGACCAGCTAAGGTGTCGGGCTGATATTAGAACTGATTAGGTGAAAATTGCAGCAGTAAAGTTACAAAGGAACCAAAACCCAGAAAAAACACAAAAAGAATTTCCATGACAAAGAATAAGTGCCACATCATGGCAAGATAGAACTGGAGAAAACCAGGGCGTTTTCCAACTTCTGTTTGCTGTAACAAAACCCTGGAGCCTGGGTACTCAAAACACACAAAGAAAAGCACTTTGATCCAGTAACAAAACCAGGCAAAACAAATATAAAACGCACAAACATACACAAAACACACGCCCAAGTTCATCTTTACTCAAAACACTTCGATTGGAAAGAAGCAAACCTTTGGCCGGAAACTATCCTGCAATTTAATCCCCAGATCTTATTCTTGAATCTCTGTGCATTGTTTACCTATGCTGTCAGTCAAGAGCGGGTTTTAGAATTCTTGAGGAAAACCCATTGTTTCTCTGGGGCTTTTAGTCAGAGATAATGCAATCCCTTTTCTATGGAGTAAAGACCACTTTTGTGCTAACTCACCCATGAATAAGCTGGCAATGGCTTGCATGTGTTTCTGTACCAGTAGCGTCCAATCATAGCCCCTTCCTTCTCGGGGAGGTGGGGAGGGGGAGATCAAATTTGCCTAAGGATCAGCTCAGTGAATTGAGAGCCCTGAGTAATCACCTGAACAAGAATCAATTACACTCCTACAGCCAGTTCCAAGCCAGTGGCTTCATGCCCTAATATTCACTACAAGCACTTGTGCTGTAAACTTTGACTCTGTTACTTTGCTTGAAAATTGCAGTTCATAAATGCAACACGTTTTTCGAAATTGTTGTCTCAGTAAAACACTCAGCAGAAGTCTAACCTTCTCCAAAAGTAAATAAAAAAATAATAAAGAACCTTGATAGAAAATAAATAGCCTTCACATTTGAAAGAGCAGCAAAGAGAAGCAGTGTCAAGGAGCAAAACACAAACATGTGCCTTTATTTCAGCTCATTACTGCAGCATGTACCCTCTGTGAAATATTATATCCAAACCTTAAAACCTTCTAGAAACTTCCATAAATATTTCTATTGAGAACATGGAAATGCACGAACACAGGGAAATAGATCTTCGAATGTCACCCTTTTATTCTTTAAGACACCCTTTTGGGGCATATGATCCTCAAATGATAAGTATTATTTCTACAATTCTCTCTTTCCAATTAAGATAGTATCAAACCCTTGAAATGAGCATCATGCAGAATGCTTATGCTTTATTTATGGATTAGTTACATTTCAGCTTCAGCTTTCAGGTAACACTGAGCACCCTGGATGGTTCCCTACTTAATTACTGAATCTTATGCCGACCAGCCTTCAGAAGCATTACAGAATGTTTACCGATTCCCATGATTAGGCAAAACAAGATGCAAAATAAGCAGTACCAGTTGCCCCCCGGCAGTATTCTCCAGGTTAGCGCTACCCACTGATTATTAGCCCTGCCTGATCTGAAGGGAATGTTCAAAGAAAAGAAAATAATTTAAGTTAGTTCAGTCTCTGCTCTTTGAATGTTTATCATGGCCCTGCTCTTAAGAACAAACTAATTTAGCTGAATGTCAGGGGGTGGGGGGGGGGGAGTGGATCAACAGTTTTTCACATTTTACTCAAAGTTAGACTCAGAAACATGTGGGATGAGCTCTTCTTTGAGTTCACTTCTGTCGACACCAATTTAATAAACTAATATAACAAGTTATTTGTTGGCTATATTGTAGCCAGCATGCAGCACAAGCACAACATGGCCCAGCACAAACTGTAAGAACAGAACACAAGGCATTAAAAACAAAAAAGGACTTTTGCCCTATGTCATTGCTATTAGTTTATTGATCCAAGGATCTTGTCCTTTAGAATGCAAAAGTAACATATTTAGAGCAGGTGATGATGAGATGATTGATTACATTTATGGGTGATTAGTTTTCTGTTTTTTATAAAGAGCTTAGTCACTTAGAATGGCTCAAACAATAAAGACCTTCACTTAAGGAGCGATTACTGACTGGCAGTACACAGGTTGAGTCCATCATCCAGGTGGGGCTGCACATTGGTGGTGGTGGAGGGGAGACCCCATTACCTGTAAAGCGCTTTGAGTGGTGTGTCCAGAAAAGTGCTATATAAGAGTAAGCAATTATTAATTATTATTATTATTACCTCACCAGAGGTCTGTCAACAGTGGGTAAACTAGTGGCTTCTGGGATTTCTCAGGCTTCCTAAGTCAGACTGTGATGTACTGTACCTTCCTCCCAGAGGCCTCAACTCGCCTGCCAGGTATAATGCAGTGCCAAAGCACGTACAGCTTGATGAACAATTCTGCCCTTCCTCATCCTCTCTGTGAAGAACAGAAGTCAGTGCTACGGACCAGAATCTAAAGAAACTATTGGCCATTGCACATCAGTTGGGTACAAATGGAAAATGCAAAACAGTAAAATGCCTAATCTTGAGAGCTGTGGAATAATATCTCTGTCAGCAATTAGGTCTAGCCTAGCTGTGCCAATAAGACAGGGTCTCAGATTAAATGACTAAGAAATTCTGTGCTTATAACATGAAGGGGTGGTCTGAGGTGTAATGACCCAATAAAACATAATTAGACAGGACTAGACAGGAATTAAACAAAACTCTTTTATACAGTATATGTAAGCATGTTGGAAGACGGCAGTTGTTGAGCAAAACCAAATCACTACAGTGTTGACTCTGATATGGGAGCTGTCTCTCTTGGGAAATCAGCAGAAGGGGAAGCACACGGCGCAGCTCTTAGATTAGAGCAGAATCAGTGTTAAATAGCTCAGAGTGAGTTCATTGCTGTCCCAGTTGACCTGCCTCTCTCCCTGTCTCGTCTAGCTACAGGGCAGTGACATGGTCCAATGATGTCATGTAACACCTTTGAAAGGTTCATACTGCTCCCAATTACTTTCTGAAGGGGAATTAAATTGAATCAGATCAAGTAGCCCTCTTTATTACACTTGGAGCGTGATGGCCATTCTCCAATGTGGCAGCTGTGCTGTCCTGACCTGCAAGGCGACAGGATGGATTGGACATGCAGTGAATATTCCTGCCCACTTCAGGGTTTTGGAGTCATGGGACCAAGAAGTTAACAGCTGCAGTACACCCTGCAGCTGCAGCTTTCTATATTACACTTGACTCCTGTTTTGCATGCATGCTGCTAAGCACCATCCTTATTTCACAAAGAATCAATGCATACTCTTGACAGCCTGGACTTTTATTTGGTTTGTTAGGTATTTTAAACACTGGGCAAGTGGGCCCTGGGTTGGGTTCTGGACTGAGGCCTGACCCAGCAAAGCTGGCAGAGTTGTGTCATGTCAAGATGGGCAGCGTTACCTTTGCATGCGTCAAGTGATGCTTTCTCACACTATCTTGCCATTCACCCCAAATGTTTAGCACACTGCAGCAAACGTGGAGGGAGCTCTTGCTGAGCAAGAGGGGAAACTGCTGAAGTACAGTGTGCCCTCCTAGCCCACACTCTTTTCCCCAGGGCTGGTTAAGTGCTGGGCTGTGGGTTTGTGCACAGACTGTCAGCACTTTTTAACCTTTATCATCCTCATCTCTGGATTTTCCATTTAATAAGAGCGTTTTGGCTCATCCCTATCCCTTATGGAGAGAGTCATGGTGAACCAGGCTCTGGGCTCTGGCCACAAGGTGGGATTGCGCTCTGGAAGGGATGCCAGTCTAGTACAGGGCACACACACATGAGCATTCACTGTTGGACACGTCTGGGAGGCCCATCAACCTGCACCAAGAATGGCGCCTTTGGTCCATGAGATGGAAACACACATGTGGAGACAGATACACCTTTAGAGGAACACAGCAGGCTGTAATCAAAATGTATTTCAGAAAGCGCTGGATCATTTTACTTTTCTGAAATCATACCATATTCTTATTTTTTCCCGTTGCTTTACTATTAGGTTGAAATAGTAATGCCTCTCACAACCCTACTGAACAATGAGTTAGAAAAAAGCACAGAGCTGGTAAACTCAGACAAGGAAAAAATAATCTGATAAACAAAGATTTTTATTGCCCGTATGTTTTTGTCTGCAGCAGCAGATTTGACCCTGTACCTCGGCCCTCAGCCCTGTCAATAGCCAGCTGTGAGCAGGATTCCTGAGGCAGTGATGCACATTCGCTCACGCGCTGTATGCGCTGGAGCAGTGGAGCACAGGTGACTCACCGCCGTCCCGCGTACCTGCGTCGCTGGGAGCTCTCAGAGTTGTCAATGAGAGTCATTTCACAGATTCTGCTTCAGGGCGCAATGGAGCTCGGCCCCACAGACGAGATTCAGAGGGAAGCAAGGTCCTCGTTCTCCCCTGTGACGATTCAAGCACTGAGCCAAGTTAACAAATTGCCCATTCAAAAGCTTCAGAGAACAAAAAAAAAAAAAGTGGCAAGAAATGCCCAGAGATGCGAAAGCCACAAGGGGGAAAACACACACAAGGGGCGGAAAATGAACGGCTGCTTTTTCCTGTGTTCCTGCGTGAATGTTCGTGTGTATTTCTCTTCTTGTTGTAGTATGATGAACGACCCAGACAAAAGGAGACCAACAGCCCGCGCAGTCCATTTCTTGCATTTATTTAAAAAATGAGCATTTAATACACATTAGTCTTCACAGACTTCACCACAATTGTAATTTAGTTTTTTTACAGTAACAGCGGGTTCTTTTCCCATCGTACCAAGCACAGAGGAAAAAAAAACACAAACGGGGGGATGAGTACAAATGTAGTCAATCGGACATCTTAATAAGAAACAACTTACACTGAAAATGAAATAAAACATAATAAATCATAAGATATAAAAACAATAATTAAACAAAAATACAGTACAGGTTACAAAATGCATTTATATGCGTATACATACAGTACATGTATACTGTATATACACACAGGCACATTAAAAAAAAATCACAATTATTACACCGATTTTCAATGTTATCATCATTTCTTCAGAAAGGCAAGCGTGTGCTACTAAAATTTATTTTGCACAGCTAATCTGTTAATCTAACAGGCGAAAGTTATTGGCAACAACCTCATTTTCCATTTCACTGTTGCCTTATGGCACTCTTTATCACTGGAGCTGGTACAGCATATCCTTAATTAGGCTTCATAATGACACACTGCTAACCCTCTATAATCACACGCCACTCTGGTGCTTAAAAAAGCAACAATACTCGGTAGTGAGTCTTTTGTGTCTGAGACCCATATGGAAAATTGCACAAGCCTTGACCATCTTCTTCTGTTTTTGATGGATTTTTCAAATGGGTTTCTACTATGCCTCTAATCAAATGGAAAAAAAAAATCTATAAAGAGAACAATTTTCAATAGCAGCCAAACAAATAGTTGCAGTCAAGCACTCCCTTCACATCCAGATGTGAGTCTTAAGAGACAGCAACTGTGGAGAACTTTGTTTTGTTGCATGGGGACAAAAACCAGATAAAAATACGAAAGGGATCAAAGAGAAATGTCAACTTAAAAACAACTTAAAGAACATCTTTGGGTGGGGGAAATGTCAGTACCTGAGACTTTAAAAAATGGCAAAAGTTGAATTTCCTTTGTTTTCATTCTGGTTGGTTTCAGAATGGATGCTAGTCTATATTCAAGCCCATGATTCTGATGCTGATCTCGTTTTCTGAAGTGTTAAGCAGGTTGAGTATATGTGAATGGCATGCTAGTCCATCACAAAGTTATGTCCTCCCCCAGACTGCTGGTACTGACTTGGATAGGTGGGCAGACTGGAAGCGCTACAGTATCTTGCCCAAGGGTACACATGCCGTGTCCACTGTAGACACACAACCTTCCGGTTGCAAGTTCAGAGCCCTAACCACTGCTCAGCGCTGACCATAAGCTGGTAACAGTAGAGATAAAACACTTCTGCAATTCATTTTTGCCAAAGTGAATTGATCATGGTATTTTGGCGATGCTTTTCTTACGTTCAGAGTGCTTTACTACACTTGACCACGATGCAGCATGTTTCTAACAGCTCGCTCACTAGCAGGTTCTCTGTGGCCCAGAGAAGTCAAGCACAGAGTGATCGTTTGTGAGAATTATAGCACAAGTAGGACAAAACCACGAGTGTGAAAACACAACGATAATTTCACATGTGGAAGATTATCTAAAAGGTTCACTCAGTTTTCCATCTCTGTTTGACACCAAAATGTCAAATGCACTTCACAAGAGTTTTTAAGATTCAATAGCTCTGACCTTCAGGATAATATCCGTTTGTTGCTCAATAGCCTTCTACCCAAATCCCTCCATATACACAAAAAAACTATACTTTTGTACGATAGATGCTTAAAATCCCATTGTGCTTTTGTGCCCTGGACAAAATTAAATTAAAGCAGTAACAGTTGTGAACCTGATATGATATTTGTGTGTCTTAAAAAATTACTTGTTGATATTTTTCTCGGGCAGTTCTGCTGTCTATTATTATGGGTACATAAAAGAGACTGGAAGAAATGCCTGAGTGAATAAAAACTTGTAAAAAGCACAAAGGAATATAAAAAGCTGGCTCCAAACCCACATATTTATTTGAGGATTTAAACATGGTCTCAAACAGGCTTTTCGTTTTCAGTGAGATTTGTTAATGCAAAAAAAAAAGCCTGCTTTTGCGGACTTCTTTGATGACTGGAGAGTTTTGTTTCAGAGCACTAAATATCAAAGAAGTAAAAAAAAAACTTCCAAAACTGTTGCTAAATGGGAAGAAAATTCTTGAGATAAACAATTTGTTTTTTAAGATCCATTGTGTCAAAACAGAAAGAACAAAAGTTTCATGGCTCATTTGTTCTTGCAGATAAAACCCGAGGTGGGCCGAATGTGAAGCGATAAGAATTAAACCTGAATGGCTCGGATCGTGTTTGCCCAGTTTCTGAGAAGTTGCATGAAATCCGATTGAACAGTTGGCCTCTCCTGCTGCTGTAATATTATCTCTGTTAACAGTACAAACGCACTCAAGGCTGTCTTAAAATGCAGATGCAAAGCACATTTATCAGTTGTGCATAGTTTGATGATGACTTTGTTGTCCTTTAAGCGCTGATTGCACATTGTATGTTCTAACCTTTCACCTTGAGACCCTTTTTTTACTGGCTTTTATACCTGTTGTCTCTTTATCTCTCTTTGGTTGAAATAAGGCAGAACCTTGTCTGCATTTCAGCGATTGCAACATGAAGTGACCAGCTGAAGATCCCATTTTATATACATTTAATATACGGTATGAGTCTAGTCTCTTTAATGTACTGTTTTGTAAAGAGGTGTATATACCCTCTAGCTCCAACACCTTCCAAACACTCCATTTCTATGCGTGATGAGCACGGAAAATGTTCCAAAAGGGGCAAAACATTCTGCTTCACCCTCAAAACTAAGCTTAGTGCAGGGGAGGGACAGTAGTTTGGTCAAATTCTCACTGAGATGACAAGACAACAAAGTTTATAGAGATGAGCATAATTTAGGTGGTGGAGAAACCCGGCTGGCTGAGCCCAGGGTCGAGGCAGAGCAGGCTGATGCAGCTCTCTGGCACCAACATGGTGAGGGGGCGTCGTCTGCGGGGGGGGGGGGGTCTCCTGCAGGGCCAGCAGGAAGTGAGGAGTGGGGCAGGGGAAGAGATAGGCTAGGGCCAGAGGAGTGGAGGGTTTGCAGGTTCACATCCCAGGCAGGACACCGTTGTGAACCCGATATGACGCTGCTGCCGCGCCCTGGAGAGAGTAATCACCTCTCCAGTTCCGCTGCTCCAGGATGTCATTAGCAACGGGAGTTTGCTCTCAAGTCTCTGTACTCGTTAAGTCAAGGATTGTATCATCAGCAGCTGAGCGTTTCTTTGCAGCAGGGCAGGAAATGGGGCGGATGAAGGAGAGGATGGCTGAGAAGGAAAAGACCGCAGGGAGCTCTGGAGCTCCAGGCAGGTGAGTCGGCAGAGCAGGGAAAAGCAAACGGCGTCTCGAAGGTGGGGCGAGAGGGGACTCCCCCTGAATGAGGGTCGGATCACTGGGCCCAGCTGGGCAGGAGCCGGTGGGAGCAAGAACATGGGTCGGAGCCCAGCACTGGCGCCGAATGGAGCAGGGACTGTCAGGAACGACAGGGCGAAACATCAGAGAGGAAGATGTGGAGGGCAGGGTCTATCTCTCAAGAGCAAACAGCGAGTGGGAAGAAAGACGCGCGGTGGGCGCTTTATTATTAAAATAATAATAATAATAATAATAATAATAATAATAAACTTTATTTTATATAGTGCCTTTAAAGGTGGCTTCTCAAAGCGCTTAATCTGACCTCCTCCCGAACTTCTGTTTACAAACCGCATTTGTCAGACGTGTTTCTCACCAACGATCATTTTGTAAGCTTAAAAAAAAAACTGCCGAGAGCAAATTTGTTTTCCGCACCGTTAGACAACATCTGCCTATTTCATTGGCGTGCTTTGGCTGCTCCGTTTATCTTGTCTTTCAAAGAAACTGCTTTCGCTATAAATGTAGGAACTGTACTGGATTTCAGAAAAAAAAACAGCAATGTAAAATGAAAAAAAAACAACATGTCTTCTAATATTCCCTTTCAAAAAGTTTGCTGTTCACTCAACAAGGTCCAGATTGAAAATGTCAATTCAAAGTGAAAAAAGTGAGAAAGTCTTTTATGGTGTATATACTGTACTCTTTTTAGCCATAGGAACCAACAGAAAAAAAAAATCAGTTATTTAATAACTATTTTCTGACATGAAGGATCTAACACGAATACATAGGCATTTCATATTATGTGAGAATAAACAGCATAATGTACAAATGCTGAACATTTCAAGATACAGTATGCACGTCGAACGTCTGTTCTCTGAGGAACAAACTGTACAAACTCTTTCAAATTATGATATAATGTGACTCAGTCAACATCGCCTCCAAGTCCTTGGACTATGTCTCTCTTTGCACAGTTTTGGCTTGACATTGAAAACAAGGTACAATAACAAGACAGAAGACACTTCCTGTGCAAAACGTTTCAGAGGTTTGTGAGTGTAGATTACAATGCCTCTGGGAATCCCTCTGGTAAACCCTTTTGTAAATCTCATCCCCTTCATATAAATGGTTATTTTATATGCAGGGAATAAGATTTATAAAACGGTTTACAAAATTCAACAATAACACTTTTTCATTTTTCTTGAGTGTTGATGAGAATCTGATTTACAAAAATTAAAGTCTGTGCTACTGGAACCTCCCATCACAGCCTCCATCCCATGTTAAAGTTTCATGTTAATTAAACTAAAAAGGAGAATACATTTGCACATGGTTTAGTTCATTTCTCACAACCCAATATGAAACTGTTATTTATGTGCACTCAAAATAGTACGTACAGTAGTATAAAACATAGTAACTACTGGGTATATCGTGTCTTAATTGACACGACAGATCTATTATGTACTATAGCTGAAAATTGAAGCTTTATTAAATAAATCCAAATGACAGCAAAAGGCCTGACTTTGTCTTCCTAAGAGAAGACTACAAACACCACTTCCACAAACCTTCCAATAACAACTACAGTAACCATTCATAGAATAAAAAAGACTGCTCGCTCCTACAGTGGAGCATATCTCACCATACTTTGAAACAAATTATTTACAATATGAAACACTCAGGTTCTCCCCTATGAAAAGCATTTCCTCTGAATCCCAAACCTTTATCATTTCATTTGCTCAAGACCGAACAAAGGGAAATACAAGAACAAAGTGCTCCTTCTTTGATTGATAGAAACAGCTGTTCTGGAGCTCTGGTCTGTGTTGTAATGAAAGTGTTACAGATGTCCATGCACAAGGCCACAATTTGTATCTTGCTGTGTCAAAAAAAAAAATTTCAACTGTTTTGGCCTCTTCCACAAGATATCGTGCTATCTGTTTTGATAACTCTGTCACCAGGCTGCTGAGAAACTGAAAGAAATAACTTGGTTTCATGCAGCACATATCAATCATTCCTGTCTTTTGTATTCTTTCACAGGTCAACTAAGATAGGATTAAACATCACTGTTACCAACTTTTTAAGGACAGTGCAGAGAATAAAATAAAATACACTAACCCATCTCACCAGGTATAGGCCTACAGCAAGCTCTCCAACCCTTGGAGTGTCCCTAAGGGGTCTCAATTCACTTAGTCAACCTAAATCACCTGTTTATTATTTTTTTAAATTAGGAACACTTGAAAGTTACTGATCAATTACACAAGTAATTTGTTTAATTAAAGGAACTCAGAGCCTTGAAGGCTTGAAGGCTATACTGATTTTTGTTCCAAATGATCTCTAAATTACTTAATGTAACACATAACCTGCTCAATTGATCGCAGTTAAGCTGTCCTAGGTATTTAGAACTTGATAATTTCATGGTTACCTATATAAAGCCTGTTGATCAGAACTCTCTGGGATGAGGACTGGACCATCCTGGCTGATAGTGAAGGATAAATGGGACTGCATCCTCTGTTTGAAGAAAATACTGATTTTTCAACCATTTCCAATTCCAACGGCACATACAGCAAGACCAATTAAATAATAGTTTTAGTTTGACTGTGCTCATTGCATTCTAGAAGCTGCAAGACCTTTAATGTATCATTTATTTTAACCAGACCCCTTAAAGAGAGGAATCATTCAACTGTATACATAAGAACTACTAATATTCATCCATCAAAAGGTTAAAAAAACACTTTGGTTTAATAAATTCTAGGTATCAATTCAGACACTCCCATCTTCTTAAAAACATTTAATTAATTAATTAAAAATACCTGCAACCAGCTTTTTCCATAAATACTAGAAATTAATTTTACTCAATTGTGTTGCTTTCATATTAGAGACAGACATTATGTTGCTTCTCCACAACAGTTTATTAACAGCAAGAGTACTAGTTATCAGAAAGTTCCTTATGTGTGAAGGAACACACTACCTAGCACCTAGGTCAGCACAGACACTCAAAATCAGTTTAGTATCCAGTAAATGGCATCAAAAATACGTTGGTGGTTTAAGAAAACCTTTAATGAGTTGAAATAAAAAAAAACAAAACAATAAATTGTTTTCCCATCTTTGGGCACTATTTACAATACTGAATTACTGAGTATGTGGCATCCCACATCACCTATACATTCAGAGATTTACCTAAATATTACTTTCTGTGTCCTGCGTATATATTTTTATATACAATTTCATAAAAGGAATTGCCCATATCTACTCAGATATAGAACAGATATACTCTACACTCTACACACAGGAGAGGGGAATGATCTAAAAGCCCATTGGCGTTTCTGATTATTTATCAGCATTCAGGTAGTCTATACAGCCACAGTAAATCTAGACAAAAAGGGATATCTCAGGTACTTTATTCAGCATATACATTATTTACACTGGAACGTTAAGCTCTGAAGCCAGAACTTGGTAATGCAGTTAATGAAGCCAGATGCTACGGAATAGTGGTTAGGAATTTTAAAAGACAAATCCGCTATTCAAAAACAAAACAGAAGTAAAACTTACAAGATGAACTTTTTGTACACAGTCACAGTACATAGATTTTTAGGGGGTTTTGAACTGGTAACATACAGTCCGTTGCAAAAAGTATTCACCGCTTTCCAAAGTGGTCCTGTTTTTAAGGTAAATATTTTTAATCCAAGCTAGAATGCTCAAACTGAAAACCTTTATGGGTGAAAGAAGTTAAATACCAACAGAAAAAGAAAACTCAAAAACTAAAATATGTTGATGCAGACAGTACGTATGCAGCAGTTTTCCCATGGCAGACCTGCGTTAGCACAGATTGCACAAAGTGACAGAAGCGACAATTAGTTGAATGGCCTCAACTAATAATGAATCACAAAGTTTCAGAATAAATGCAACGGTTTCTGTACGTTCCCTCTGTCAAACAAAGACTAAACCCTGGTGACTAGGAAGCTTTCAAAATAATTCAGGGATAAAGTTAGTCGAGTTCAGATCAGGGAACGGAAAGAAATATTCAAAGACGCTGAATGGACGTCCACCAAATTCAGAAGGAGGAGGCCTAGATCGAGTTATCCCTCTTAACTGAGCAGCCAGGCATGGAGGAAGGCCAGGGGGGCTACAAGGTGACAGTCACTTTGAGAGCTCAGTGGGTTGAGACGAGAGAAAATGAAACCCCTGTTACTCCACAAAACTGGCCTGTATGGCAGAGTAACAAAATAAACCCCTCAGATCCTGCATGGAGTTTGCAGCAAAGCAGTTAAGCGATACTGCAAACATGCAGCAAAATGCATTGTCAGACATGAGAAAATTGGAACTTTTTGGTTACCATCTGGTGTGAAAGCAACACAGCTCATCACCCAGACAGCAGCTTCCTGCTCTCGAGCACAGTGGTGGCAGCATGATGAAGGGGCTGCTTCTCGTCAGCAGGGACTATGAAGCTTGCCAATGTTGAGGGGCAACTCGACGGAGCAAAGTACTGGCAAATCCCAGAGGAAAACTCGCTTCAGTCTTCTGAAGACCTAAACCTGGGACAGAAACCAACCTTTCCACGGAACAGCGATCGGAAGCACAAGGCCAGAGTGGCTCAGTCAAGGCCCTGACTAAAATCAGACAGAAAATCCGCGGCAGGACTTGAAAATTGCTGTCCATTAACAATCTCCACCCGACTCGGCAGAGCCTGGGGAAGTCTGGCCCACCTCAGTGTTTACAGTTCACAGAGGCTTATCTAAAAGGACTCCGAGGTGCAACTGCTGTCAAAGGTGCTTCCAGCAAGTACTGACTCAGGGGTGTGAATACTTACAGGACATAATCGACATATTTTATTTCTGGATGGTTCTCTGCACTTTTATATTGAATTAATATGAACAAATGCACATACACATATTTACATAAATGTGTCCAGTTTGAGCTTTCAGGTTTTTATATACATATATTTTTATTTATTTTTGTAAACAATGCTCAACAAACTCAAAATCACGGTTAACAAAATGCAGAACAAAGGAACCCACCCCCACCCCCTGACCCCCTCCCTCTCTTTTCCACTCACAACGGCAGCCCACACACCTATAGAGCAGAAAATAATTTTTAAAAAACTAAACCAGAAAGCCTATGGCTGCAACAATGAATGAGATAACGAATCTATAAAAAATGTTTATATAAAAAATAGAATAAGGATTTAACTAAGACAGTTGCTGGATCCAGTTAGTTAGCAATAGCAATAATCACAGTAGCATTGCTGCCTTGCAGTGTTGGGGCCCAGGGGTGCTGTCTGTGTGGAGTTTGCATGTTCTCTCAGTTTTCATGTGGGCTTCCTCTGGGTGCTCCAGTTTCCTCCCACAGTTTCAAAGACAGACTGCAGGGTTTATTGGTTAACTGGTTAATTGGTTAATTGTGTGTGTGCGCCCTGGGATGGACTGGTGTCCTTTCACAGTGTACCCTGCCTTGCACCTGCTCCTGGCCAAGATGGGCTCTATCTCCCCTGTCTCACCATGGGTACCGTGAAAAGTTTCCGGAAATAAAAAGTCCAAAATATTCACTTTGAAAATGTGAATAGCTAATTTGGAACTTAACAAAATGGTAGGAGTGAATACTTTTTCAAGGCACTGTACTCTCTTCACTCTTATCGTTACACACGAAGCAACGATGTCCCGCTGAAGTGATGGCACTGCTTTGCTTACCACTGAAAACACAAACGTTTGCCATACTTTTCTTAAAGAGTAAACTTTCTGACTTTGGTCTACAGAGACAAAGCATTTCAATTTATAACTGAAAATATTCTCTAAAAATCACCCTTCTGGGTCCTTTTGACATAATGAGAGTTTGATTAAATCTGACTTTGCCTTCCATATCTTCGCTGAGCCCAATTTTCCCTGTAAAGTGGGGAAACTGTGGGCAAATTGCCCATCTAATTTGCTTATTATGAAGTGAGCAGTTTGCCCACAGGAAAAATGAAGACCATTATATAAGATAGATTTCCATTTTGCAGCTTTTGAAATGGCTGTCTGAAAATCATGAGCAAATTGTTCTCTGGGTGGGGGGGAGCTCTGAAAATGACTGTGTTCATTGTTGTATATTTAAAAAGGGACTTAGAAAACTAAAGGAAAGTACAGTATTGCTTTCCCAGGCATTCCTACAGCCACTCCAGCTTATTCAAGATCCAGAGCTGTCAAGGGAACTTTCCACCTCACACTTGTTTTCCACGATGTTCGGTACTTTGCGGGTCATACCTGCCCAATTTGGACCTGCTAATTGTTTCTTTGTGTTACTGTTCATGGCAAACGACTCCTGGACTGGACAGGAAGAACAGGGGAAGAGCTGACATGTCTCCTGGAGACTTGTTGGTGAGGAGGCACATCTCTTGCTTACATGAGCACGAAACATGTACTGTAGGTGCTCAGAAAATCTGTTGTTCTGAGATATGAGAGAGCACTGGCTGGCTAATCCCATGCCTACACTAGAGGGCACTAAACTGACTGAGCACTGCTGCTTGGGGGAATTGGTTTGCAATGTGACCCTGGCTCAAGCTCACAGTCTGGACTGCAGAGCTCAATCTGCTCACATGATGTGGCCATTTGAGTTCTCACTAGCCCTGTGATAGACTTCTGGGCTTCTGGGTTGAAACTGAAAAACCCTGAACATCAGCCACAAACTGTTCTAGAGCTACACCTCCAAGGCTAAATTGCCAGTCAGATTCAATCACTGTTCTTCACTTCAGTTTCGCTTCGTGTCTGTGGTATAACATAACCAGCCACAGCACCAGTTGTTAGGCCAGTTCCTTCACGTGAGAATTTAGACAAGTGGTAACAAAATCTTGGATTTAAGTTCGAAATTAAAAAAATGTTAGAGCCTCTGTTCCATTGAAGGTGCTGCAATGGTCTTGATTTTAAAACATTGTTGCCACGACCTCTATGGTAAGTAAATTGAATGCATTCATGTTCACCATCATAGTTCCTATTGGCTGACACTCGGGATGAGACATTCTATATACAGTAGACTTCTTTCTAGCCCATCCTTAACGTGGGCAATTTTGAAAACTCTGAAACATCAGATAGCGGTCATAATAACAATTTGCAATGAACATGTATTCTATGTACTGTAGGTGCCTATTTTGCCAACTCTGCTTAGCTCCTGCTTGTTCTGTCAGTGAATGTGTATCAGTTAGTTGCCCTATAAAAATGAAGGGTTTCTATTGTTAACATCGTACATGATTAGAAGTTAATGCAGAAACTGTAACTTGTACACATATATTTGTATAGAATATGCAATGTACAGAAAAAGTTATTTCTATAGATATTTGGAGACAACAGCTGACTTTTCTCTATAAGAAATGATCGTGCATATATTTTTCCTGTACAGTATTCACCAACAGAGGGTCAACAGAAATACAAAAACACAGAACTCTCCATGTTCTTATTTTCTTTTAAGCTGATAGCACTAACTCCGGTGTGTGGAATCATGGTTTTGAGCAGTGTGGCTCTGCTCCTTGCAGTGGCAGCTGTGATGGGAAATCTTGCCAGGCCTTAGACTGATAGCACCAGTCTTTGTCACTGAATCTTATCTCTTTCACAAGCAGCGCCTGCACACCCCACAACGCAGAATCCAGCTCCCTCTCAAATACTGACAAGTGCTCTCCCCGTTCAGCCTGCGCCACGAATGGAGACCAACCACTCCGCTCTTTAAAAAAAAAAGCTGATAAAAGCTGTTTTTTTTCCAGTCAGGCAGATTTCACCAGCCTTTCATTAAGGTTTTTGTTTTCTCTCTCTCTGCTCATTTGATTTCCTGTTGCACTTCTTGTTCGTTTTTAATGAGAAACTCCGCTGCCTGTCTTCAGGTCCTCTGGGAGTGGAGCAAGGCACTGCGGAAAGCCGCCATCACAGGCCCAGGAGAGCTGCCAGTCCTTTCTCCTGCCACGGACACAGCCACAGGGCAGCCCTGTCCCTTTCTTCTCCGAGCCACTGCAGCGGGCAAGCCAGGAAAAAGAAAAAATACGATATCTTCCCTGCTCCCCCACATAATTCAGGCATCATCAGTTCGTTTATGAAATATTTTTTGCGTGGGATAGCCTAGCCACCAAAAGAGTTCTGCCTTTTTTCTGTCTTCATCATCCTCCAGAAAGGCTCCACAGTGACTGATGACACGTATTCACATCTGACCCTGGACTACACGATTCTCAGGAACAGAATGGGGTCTCAGGTTTTGTGCTTTCTCTTGTGGGATTTTTATTAAACGGACACCATTCAGATACATAATTTACACGTGTAAGGTGTCTTTTCTTTCTTTCCACACCCTCAAAAAGCCAGACTTCTTGAAATAAACACATCCAAGAATTATACAGTAGCTTTGCATTGTCTTAATGAAACTGTCCCTTCATTTCCAGCAATGTGTTTTTACCCCTGGACCACTCCTGCTATAAAGCCGAAGAAGCCAAAAAACAACGAACGCCTTCCTTCCGTCATTCGCTTTTCCCTCTTGCAAGTACAAAGCTCTGCGGAAAGAAACCGTTTCGAAGATCACTGTCCATCATTGCTGAAACAATATCGAAAAATACTGTCATTTTCATGTCACTGATAACGGAGCAACGGAACAGTACAAACCCCTGTTCAATTAAGACACCATTCAAATCAGTTTCACAGATATTGGCTCGCAGCTTCAGTTTCTCTCTCCTTCCTCGTCTTAGGATTTGCCAATGTGGTTGCCCCCCCATCCCTGTTAAGATTAATAAAATATTATATCCCTCTCCCTCACTATAGTGCTAAATATGAAATTCCACTGATACAAAGCAGGATAATACAAGATACTGTACAGGTCCACAACGCAAATGCTTTTTACAACACTGATGAAGAGTGATGCTAAACCAGGTCGAAGGAACTCAGAGCTTGAAAGATGCATTTCATATATCTTTGGAAATTGAGTTCTTAAGATTAAAGAGTCTTGGTTTTCTAAAAGCCTGACCCCCATATGCTCTAGACAGCAATGTAATACATTCTCAGATGAAGATTCTGCATGTCAATCACTGTTTAGGGAGAGGGGAAGGAGCAGGAGGCTGCTGTAGAAGACTATGTCTGCAGAAATGATGCAATGCTGATCTTTATAAGAGCAAATCAACACTGTTAGTAAGCAAGTCAGCAGCCACCGGACTCACTTTGCAATACAGAAATTCTGACCAGTTCTTTTTTAATCTTCCCAACCCTCAAAACGTACGATAAAATAACTTTTATGCAGCTTCTGAAATGTCATGTTACTATTGACCCTCATCCCCCAAACAAATACATTTACATTAAAAAAATGATAACAATAAAACAACAATAAAAAATCATATATCCAGTGTAGAACTTTCACAAGACACACCCCCCTTCAAAAGCAAAAAAAACAACCCTTAAAATATCGAGTACGTTCATTTTCGTGTTTCCTGTTTTTACGTAGTTCATACATAAACTGTAACAAGAAAAAAAAATGAATATATAAAAAAATCACACATAAAATACAGTTATTAACAAGCAACCAGCCTTCCGGCCTAAAAAAAGTCAATGACGGTTGGCGTCAGTCCTTTTTCTTGTTTTTCTAAGCAGAATGATTTTTAATAGCATCTTAGCCTAACGTGATGAGGTGTTGTCAAGCTGATGTTGCAAGTTCTCGGATCTCGGTGTTTGAACTTTCTCGTCGTGAGCTTGATTCAATGGGTTCTGATGGGGGTGCTGTCGGGCTGGAGCTCAAGGAATGGATCTGAAGGAGGGGTGGCGAATGACAGAGGGGTGGGGGACGGGGAGGTGTAGAGGGGGGTGAGTAGGGAGGGAGGGGGCGACGTCTGGGGTGCATGCCGCTACACATACCACTCTTTCTTTGAAATGACAGAGCCGTCAGTTTGGGAGACCATGTCATCGGCGATCTCGGGTTCGGGGTCGTACTGGAAAGCCAGAGTCCGTTCGTCGTACTCGCGGCTCTCGCCTTCATCGACCGTGAAATACGGCCTCTTCAGGTCCTCCGCGTCGGGGTCGAAATCCCGATCGCTGCCCTCGAAGCCGCCGGGCCCCCCGACGGGCGCCGGTTTCTTCTCGTCGTCCGAGTCCTCGGGGTACTGCAGGTTCTTGGGCAAGGGTGGGTGAGGGGGCAGCCCCCCGGCTTTGCTGTAGCCGTTTCCAAACACGTGCTTCTTGGTGCTGTAGTCGCCTTTGAAGGTGCGCGGGCGGCGGCGCAGGAAGACGAAGAGCAGCGCGGCGGCCACCCCCAGCAGGACGACTCCCCCCACAGCGCCCCCGATGGCGGCCCCCGAACTGTGCTCCTCCGGTGGGCTCACACGGTCCCCGGGTTGCGGGATGTTAGGGAATTCTGGGTAGGAAAAGACAGATGGAAGGGGACAGTGTGTCAGTGCCCCGGTGTGAGGAGGTGTTTTTGCGCTTGTTTTTTTTTTGGAAAGATGAGGGAAGGGAGACAGGGAAGGGAAAGCAAAAGGGAAGGCAGTAAGAGGAAGGAACCCCCTGGAACCACGTCGCTCAGCACAGCTCGCCTGCGTGTTCTGTCCTAGAGCAGCCTCGAGTCACCGGCCGCTCGAGCTACAACTCTCTCGGCCTTGAGTCGCACTGGAGCTCGTCTGAAAAGAAAGCCTACAAAGTCGACAAGAGGTCAAGGCAGCGGCTTTCCAGGAAGATCGGCCAGGATTCCCTCTGGAAAGCTAGAAAAATCGAATCTGCTGTTCCTTCTCCTCCCACCAGCTCTCAGACACCAGCTGAGCAGAAATGAGAAACGGAAGCGTTCTTCTTCCTCTGCTTTCTCATAAAGAGACGCGTACCCGGGTCTCTGTTCGATGTATTAAATATTTTAAGCTTTTATTACTTTGTATTAACTTTGCATTAGCATGCATTAACCTCCAAGCATTCAGGATGCTATTTCTGGGACACAGCTTTGCTGCAACAGCAGTGGCGACAAATTGTTCTCTTATCTCGGCGCTGGAGGGAAACCTAATGAAATCGACAAATGTTTTGATGATCTTGCCTTCCAAACAGACACTTTATAAAGTTTGCGGAAAAACTGGGTCTCCTTTTATTCATGGGACTCACAACATTTAGCATAAGTGGAGTTTTTTTTTCCAAGCAAGATGAATTCATTTGTCATGAGGTTCATCTTTAGCAGCAAGAAACTGGTTTTCAAAATAAGCATGTGCCTGAGAATTCACAGTGTTATAACTGCGGTTGTTCTCGTATCATCCAGCTTTAGATAGGATTCGTTTTGAAATGTTTAACAACATTGAGCTTTGAACAACAAAGTATTCCTCAAACTAAATTATAATTGAAGATAAGTAAATTCTAATTATAACTAATTAGTGCTTCTAACTAAATTATATATTGAGTCCATACAGTATTCACACATCCAAACAGGTATTTTACCCCAGAATGATCAAGCTTATCATTACCCTGTGCTTGTTCCTTCCTTTTCAGCAACTAAAAAAAAAGTATAAATTCTTTTAATCTGTTGTGCAATTGTAACTCATGAATACAATTATTTACTAGGCTTAGATAAGATAATTTTAGCACACAGGCACATAAAGAAACATCCTCACAGAAATATACAGTTTTTGAAATCTGGATTACTCCCACTATAACATCACTGCCATTTGTCTGATGCACAGTACAGGTAACACAGATGCAGCTAAACCTAATTAAAAAACACTTCAATTTAAAACTAGAACCTGGGAAAGTCGACAGGCATAATATTTAGGTTTGTTACTGAATGTAGTGCACTAACTTTTCCAAAGCATTATGAATTACAGGAGGTACAATACTCTGCCAAATATTATATGTACAGTATAACACATTAAGGACTTAGCTTTCAAATGAATTAAGAGATGAACTGCTAAGATGTAAGATTTTAAGCAATGTGTTGCCAAGATGCACTGGTCACACTCACAGATAAGTTAAAGGCCAGAAATGTCACACGACTCCTGACCTTGAATGTTCTTATTTTTATAATTATTTCCCTTTATGATTGGTACAGCGGGAAGGCAGCATAAAAAGATAACCTTGGGCAGCTTACTTTCCCTGTGTTTCACAATCTCTTTACCTGAATCGTTCTGTTGCTGTTGAGTCCACTCAACGGGTTTTTAAGATGCACGGTGTGTTCATTTTTTAACATCATTTCAATGTTGTTTCTCCCACTCTGACAAAATCAGCTTTGCTAAAAGGAAAACAAACATTGCCAGAATTCTGTGCCCTTGGACTTTTCTTGAAGAGTACAGTGAACGAGAAAAGAAAAGTAGAGTTTTTATTCTTGCAAAAGGGGGGAAACTTCACTGAAGTTTGACATCTTAAGCCTGCCATCAAGTTTTGTTTTGGAAAATATTTTCAAAATCAGCTACTTTTAGCAAAAAAAAAAGATTTGTTGGCATTGAAGAAAACCACGAACAGAATCTACACAATAATAAAAAGAGAACCGGGAATAGATTAGAGTAATCCATTTCTCTTCATTTTTGGAACATTCTGTCAATGTCAAAAGTTAAAGCTGCAATGATGAGTTTTCTTTTGTGCTGCTCCTGTATTTTTCTACCAGAAATAAAGGAGGGCGTACATTTGCTCAGAAGAATTGACACTTTCAAGTTTCATCCAGAAAAAACAGAACATTTCTCTTCTCTCAGTTTTAGTTTGTTTAGGGTGAGCGACACCGGCCCTTGTGGCAGCTGCAAACACAGCTTATATCAAGTGTAAGGGGTTGGTGTTAAGGGATGATGCTGCTCCTTGGGTGACAAACTTGTTCCTTTTGTAACTGGCGTGCAGCTCTGTGCTGCCACAAAAAAGAATTAACCCTCAAAAAAGACCGTCTGTGATCCTGTTTGCCCTAACAGCTAATCACAGCACATCAAGAGAGAGCTCCCTCCAGTGGTATATGACACTATAAATAACCTTGAAATAATACTTCTGGTGTGGTACATTCTGGCTGCCTTTTAATAATAATTGGTTACACATAAATAGCTCTTTTCTGGACACTCCACTCAAAGCACTACAGGTAATGGGGATCCCCTCCACCACCAGTGTGCAGCCCCACCTGGATGATGCGACGGCAGCCATAGTGCGCCAGAACGCTCACCACACATCAGCTCTCAGTGGGGAGGAGTGATGGAGCCAGTTCATAGATGGAGATTATTAGGAGGCCATGATTGGTAAGGGCCAATGGGAAATTTGACCAGGACACCCGGGTAACACCCCTATTACCTGCTCCTCTCCCTATTCTTTTTGAGAAACACCCATGAGATTTTTAATGACTACAGAGAGTCAGGACCTTGGTTTTACATCTCATGAAGTACCCATCACTATACTGGAGCGTTAGAACCCACACGGACCACCGGGTGAGCGCCCCCTGCTGGCCCCACTTACACCTCTTCCAGTAGCAACCTTAGCTTTCCCAGGAGGTCTCCCATCCAGGTACTGGCCAGGCTCACACCTGCTGAGCTTCAGTGGGCTGCCAGCTGTGAGTTGCAGGGTGATATGCTTTTACACTCTTTAACAGCCAGTAACAGTGTTGATTCAGTCCCAGGGCTTTTTTCCCCACTCTCAATCACTTTCCCGCTACCACACGTTCTGGTCTCTACGGTAATGGTCCTTATTCTTGACTGCTCCTCTCTCGGCGCTTTATTTCCTACTGAAGCACCATTGTTTCAGCAGGACCTGATGTGGGGGTGGCTGTTGGATGGGGGGGGACGTCACTTTGGCAACAGGTTCATATCCTAATGGCCACAGACTGTGCCCTCTCTTTAGTTGTTTCTGGGGCTGGAAAGAAAAGAGAGTTCGACTGCTGAGAACAGAAGGAAAGGAGGGTTGAATTCCTAAAAGTGCCTTTTCAAATCAAGGCCCGCACTTCGCTCGACTCGGAGGCATGCAGCTTTTAGTGTCCACTGAAAGAAAATGAATAAAAATAACCCCGAAAAGAGAACTTGATGTCTCAAAATGAGGAGCGCAATTGGTCACAAATGGCATCATTAGAGGGTCGAACTCTGTTCTGCATGACGGCGTGTTGCTTTTGAAATGCTTAAGAGCAGCAACAATGATAACAGCAAAGATTCAAGGGGAATGTGGCACTAATGCTAAAGAAGGGAGGAAACCTCTCTATGGTTGTCACAGCATGATCGTTCTTTTTAACTCTGGCTCTACAGATGAAAAATACTGACTTGTTTATGCAACTAGCAGTGAAAAGCCCTCTTCAGCCAAGGAATGGACGATTCAAAGCAATTCCTCAGCCGAGATTAACACTCTTGATTTGCATCTCATTAAGCAGCAGTAAACAGCTTCTTGAAAAACCTGACTGCTTTTTTTAAACTTTTTTTTTAACATTGCTGGCCTGCATTTGCCTTGTTTCTGCAGAGAAATACTGCTACAAACACAGAAAGAACCTTATGACTACATCATGTGCTGTACAATTCTGAAATATTCGTTGAATTTTCTGTGTGATTTGAACATCCACCATCGTAACCACTAGTGAGACTGCAAACTGCATTAGGTTGGACCAGAACTGAAATAATCTGCTCATGTAGCTCAGATAGATTTAGACAGATATTAAAAAACAAAAAAGTAATTATGGATATGCTGTTGTCCAAAGCAATTCACATCAACTAGTGTGGGAACAAAGTATCAACAATTGCCTGTTGTTGGTTTAGCGTTTCAACCACAGGACAGATGGGTTTCACTGTCATCCATCACATCTTAAAAACACAAAAAAGTGGAACTTAAAATGCGGCAAAAACAGAAAAGGGCAAAAGTGGCCTTAGAAACTGGAGAGATCGGGTGCAGGCACTGTTTTAATGCAGGCACAGGCAGAATGGAGAATTCGAAGTGTAATACACCGGGAGTCCTAAAAAAAACCTTAATCACTGAATCCATTAACTTTAAAGGCTTCTGTTACAATTGGATATTTGAATGAAACAAAGGAACAAGGAAAGTTAGAAAGTTCTGGCATCGTCCGCTTTTAGTCAAAACCTTCTTTTCAGGCGTGTCTGTTAATGGTTACCAGAATGGAGAACACAGCTAATGACGTTTGTTTAATTATCAATGAATCCTCATTAATGAGTAAGGTGCGTGAGACCACTTCCCATAACCGTGAGCAGCTCAATGTGATTGAATTGCTTGTTTCCTGAAGGTCAGGCCACTGGGCAGGCTCCTTGGTGTTCGCACACCACACCTCAATGCATCCTCCAGCTCCTCTTTCCCCTGCTCAAAGGCACTTCATGAAGGCACTCCTCAGCCTTGCTCCCCCCAGTTCAAAGCCAAAGCCTCACGCTGCCTCACTCACCTTTCGAAACCTTCTTTTTATCTCTTTGAAAACACGAGGCCACCCTGCCTCCCTGTCTTTGTTCCTGGTACCTCAGTGCACGCTCCACCGCCACACAGTCTCAGTACCTCCCTGGGCTGTCCCATATCTCCACGGACACCTGTGAACCCTCAGCCAAACTGATTCCATAACATGCTGCAGCAGAAATACCCACTAGGGGTGGCTGGATACACTCTCTGGTGTATTCTCTGATTTATTCCTAGAGCAATAAATAATATATATATACATTCACATTTTTACTGTGCCTTCCTAGACTCTGCTCTGCAGGCTCTTCTCTCAGGTCTCAGGATGTTAATGGGATTATGAGTTTGGTGGAGTATCATTAAAGAGTTGAAAGAGAGAGCAGGGGGAGGTGACCTCTGGCTGGGGACTGATCTCTGTACCATGTCCAAAACATCAGGCAGTTTGAGCAAAGGCCTTTAATCCTTTCTCGTACCCTTCACCCTCAATCTCATCAACTAGCATGGTGTGTTCCCAAGTAAGAATTAAAGCCTTTCTCGGAGTGATATATAAAAGAAAATATTTTTCTATTTTCGAAAGCTTTGAAAGTTTTCTAAGGCTTAATAAGTTTCGTGGTTATTAACATGGTAATTCCAGGCTCTTAACTAAGCAGAGCCCTTCAGCTGACAGAAATATTTTCACACATGGTTCAGTGGTTGAGCTACTGCAGCACAACTGTGGTTTCAAGACATTGTGGCCTGGTACTGTTTTGTTGGATTCTAAAAAAAATAGAGAAAAAAGAAGACAAACAAAAGATTTCTAACCTCAAGCCACCCTGGTTTTGACAGACCAGGATGTTCCAGATAAGCCTGACATGTTACAGGGAACTCAGGTTTATTACAGGGAACTCTGTTATTACTTTATTGATAGCTTTGCAGCACCAATAGGTGCTAACTTTAACAGCCCTCAATCTGCCTCTGAAAGCTTTCAAAAGGGAGGTTTACGGGGCTTCAACTTTTAACACCAGGCCATCACATCTTCCTTTTACATTTCGTTATCAGATCGGCGCCCACTCATATGGGACAAAGCCACAGGAGTCTGCAAAATCAGCATGGAAATCACAAATAGTTTCATACAAACTCCACGAGCTGTGAATGTGCAAGAAAAAAGGGAGCCAAGTCATTTGTTATCTTATTAATGATCACTCTAATTGCAATTGCAAGTGTTGACTTAGTGCTGCATGGGAGAGCAAGTCACACACGCGTGCAGATGCGCACTCACGGTACAGATGAAGTGTCAGATACTGTATGTGCTATTCCTTTACTACATAAACAGATAGCACAGGGAATGTTACAGATATACCCAATCTAAACAACAGCACAGGAGGCAGGGGAGTCATTCGAATGCAGGCATTAGCTCATTTCAACACCTGCTAGGAACCAGATAAAATGCACCTAAAATACAGTGGGACAGCAGCCTGATACAATCCTGGGCAACAATAGCACGCTTTTATTAACCAACCTCTGGGAATATGCAGATAGCGAGGTAACCTTGAGTACAAACAGCCAAACATTTCTATTGAGATTAATAGATGTCAAGCAGCGTTGTGAGAGGTTATAATTCAATCCAGCAGCTCTGATAACTCTATAAAGTCTGGCAGAAGAAATTACAGCCTGTAAATATTCCCTGTCAGGTTTTATTCGTACTATTATTAAGGTGGCGATTTTTTAGTGTTGAACATTTTACCTCGAAACCTTCTTTTATTTCTTTTTTTAACTTTACATATAAAACTAATATTTTTTGTGTTCTCATCCAAAAGCACTGTTCACATAGTAAGGAACCCACTTCACCCACTGCTGAGGAGCAGATCTCACCTGGGTGAGGAGCAACAGGCATTCTGCATCAGTAGCCCAGGAGCAGAAGGGAGATATTGCTTCACCAATTGAATTAAAGGGTGACTTTAGGGCGAGCACATTGTACAAGCAAGGGCACAGGGGTTAACTACCCTAAACTATCACAAAAGCTGTATTCCCATTGACTTAACCGTATCGGCAAAGGCAAGATCTCTGATGGCTCTTGTTTTTGGGGTCAGTGTTGGCTGAGTAAAAGTCATAAATCCCTGAATGAAAGCCCACTTTTAACTTTGCAAAACTCTTGGACTTCTTGGAGGAATATTATAAAACCGGTCTTACATTGAAATTAGTTTTGTTAATAATCACAAACCTTATTAACCTTATTCAAATTAGGTAATTTTCTGTCAAGCATCTGGGTGTCATTTGGGCAGCTGGATTTTTCTGAAACGCTACCGCGCAAAATGCATATCTGAACCACTCCAAAATTGAAATGGTTCAAAGCATAATATCAGTTTGCTCATTTGAAGCAAGAGGGATAGCCACCACAGAGATCTCAATCATGCTCTGACAACCAAGGAAATTCCACAGATTCCAGCTTAAACCCTCTCAGTTGTAATGTTGTGCTTTTCTTTGCCGATTACGATGTGACCAAGAGGCTCAAGATCATCAGATGCAGCTATCTCCGAGGCCTTTGTCCATGCTTAGTTGAGGCCGTCTTGAATTACAGTCTTTAAAGAAAGGGTGTCCTTATTTGTTTTAGTCGCCCTCTGCTTCACATCGGGGTGAAGCGGCTCGTGTCACCGAACACTTGGCCTCAGCCAGACGGCCCAAGGCAGGGCACGCCCCTCTCAGCATGACACTTTGGCCCTGTCGGACAGCCCCAGCCATTTAACCCCATGCAGGGAGTGGGAGAAGCCGTGAGAGTTGGGGATGAGTGAGAAGGTGTGTGTTTCCGCCCAGCACACCTAGTCAGCACTTGCGGGCTCGGGGGTCGCCGCTGTGCCCCTTCTCCGCAAGGCTCTGCAGTCCCAGAGTCCTCTCCCAGCAGAGCGCCTCTCTAATGCAGCCCTGTCATGTCGGATTCAGCTGTTAATGAAGTGAGTGCAGCACTGCGCGGCTGAGGAGTGGGGAAGCAGTCTCACCATTTTCTGGGCTTTTACAGTAAATCAATTCCCATCATACAGAATAAAACCACTCGCTCTTAAAATGTTGACTCTGGGCTACTAATATAAAGCTTCCACTGCCAATGAAGACTTATTCTTTATGGCAGCATTAAATTTCCATGATTTCACAACCTAAGGCAATACAGGACAGGAAAGTGTTGATGGTCACTAGTATTCCCTGTCTCTCCACATCTTATTGTCCCCCTTCAGATTCTGTCTTTTGCTCACTCTCCCTGTCATTTCCTATTTCCAGCTGCTCCTGCTATTCTCCAATAAAGCCCAATTTCACACCCTTCCATTCCTCCTCCCTGGTTGATATTTCCTCTCTTTATTGGATGTTTTCATTTTTTTTTCAGCTGGATCCTCTACCTATCATTGTGTTGAAGATTGATGAAAGACAGCCCGTATAACATCATTGCTGCTGGTACGCTGAAGGACAGGAGGCAAAGAGAATCTTATTCAAGAGTGGCGAATGCGTAAATAAAATGGTCCAGCGCAAAAGCGAAATGGAAGTGGAGGCGGTGGAGACAGGTCCCAGCAGTAACGCCGGAACATACTCACAACCCCAGCCATCCCTCTCTTTGAGAGCGGAACAACAGGGGATTTGTCAGCGGGAGCTATGTATTACAAGTGCACAAGCCAAGTCAGCTTGTTTGTCTGTACTGCAGTCTGGGGACCCAATTAGCTGCAATTAGGGGATAAAAAACTGGATCAAGGAATGTTTATAGGCTGTCTGATTACTTCTTCTTTCTTGCAAGCATAAACATGTAAGGGATGCTTACCAATGAAAAGGCGGCCAATTGGCCAATCCAGCACTTTAAATTAGGCCCGTGAATACCTAATAGATCTAAGAATGTAATCCAGACATTTCTTGAAAGAAGTGCGGGTGTTGGCTTCAACAACATGGCTAGGTGACTTCGTCTCTGAATCCCACAACCATTTTGCGAAGAGAAGTGCCTCCTGTTCCCGTTTTCTTTGTCAAATTCACTCTGCCGTAGTCAAGCGGTGAAGCGTCACGTACCCAACTTTCATCTTGATGGGAAAGTCTCACTACTTGTCATTAAGGCCCAGAAAGCCAGACGCACTGATTTGCAGCTGACACAGTGCCAACTCAAGCCGAGCAAATAACCTGCCCTGTCAAAACCAGGATATTATCTGCAGGTGTTGAAATTTGAAGGGCTTCCCTTCAGTTTTTTGCATGCTGGAAAAAAAATATGAAATTGTGACAGTGATGTTTCAGTTAAATTAAATGACATTTATTAAATATTTTCAGACGCAATAGCAATATATGACGGCCCACCAATTTTTTTGGTTTTTATTTGAAGAGCTTTGCATTTTCCACATCACATAAGCCAGACAGAACATCTATTCAATCAAAAGGAATGACAGGACAATATAAAAAACAACAAAAAACCTATGAAATCTATTATGGGCTATGGCTCTAGTAACTGCTAGAAAGACAACTCCACTTGAATATTTTACATATATATATTATCTCCACTTATATCTGAAATCCATCTTTGCTGAGCAAGCAACGCCTCATTCTGCATCCTGTATGCAGTATATACCATATGTAAAAACAACTCACATTGTAGCTTTCTTGCACAGAGGCACGACAGGCATTTTGGAGCAACCCACAGAGCAAGAGAAATAAAGCGTAATGTCTAATTGGCATAATGGAGCATCAGATTCCAGATCCAAGCTGTGAGAGTGAGCTCACACTACATGAGGAAGAGAAAGCAGATTTGAAATGCTTTGAGTCCACAAAGCTTACCTCTGCAAGGTGCACCAACCCCTCAGAAATGAATAAATGCATATTTATATAATTATAAATTCAATAAATAAATGTGCTTTTCCCCCATCAGGTTCCCTCAACTACTGAACCTCTAGATCCCACAAGTTGAATTGGATGATTTAAGATGACAAAGTTGAACGACTTGAAAGGACAACATACTGTATTATCAGCTTGTGAAAGAGTGAGTACTTTCCCTGACTGGGGCAAACATGTGCATTTTTTTTTACGGTAGAGTAGGACCAGTACATTTTAAAAGTGGATTTTTATTCTTTACTCAGAAATGAGCTGGTGCTTTGAGCTCAGGTTCTTTTGCAGTGAAACAAGTGTATTGCCAAATGAAAATCAAAATACGCCATAATCAAAAAACAGTGACATTTTCGACAGCACTCCACTGACATTATTATTCATATAATAACATTACTACTGAGATAAAGCAAAGCAGTGGCACACCTAAAGAAAACTTGCCAATTAAATTACCCAATGAAATACTACTCCCACTGCAAGCCATTACAATCATCATTGATTTCTTCAGGATTGCAATAATTGAATAGCTCAACGCAGCTTGGATTGCTCAGAAGGAAATTAAAACTTATGAAGAGCTGCTAAGAGATCTGAGCATTGCTGTTGCTATTGTTCCCCACTTAAAAAAAAAATTGAAAGTTATTCTGGTTTGTCATCTAAAGGCTGGGTGAAGGATTTCACAGACAGAGTTGGGCTTGCTAGCAGCACTGAGCTGTTAAATGTTAACCTTGGTAAAAGTGATCACCTGATGGGCTCAACAGTGTATGATCACAGGCAATATCACCTGGGCATAACAGTGGCAGATAAATTCCTAACTACATAAACACTCCCTTTCTAACTCACACCAGCCACTCTTTGTTTTAGTCTCACACCTGTCTCTGTCCCCACCCTCCTCCTCTATAATGTCTGTCCTATTCCTTCCTGTTTCCAAAACTCCTGCATTGAAGCCATTAAAGAATACTCTTCCTCTCTTTTATTAACTACTTCAAGATTTTCAGCCAAAAACCTTCAACGGGAAAACTGAGTCTTCATTTTCTGATTAGTAACCTTTTAGAGGTTCTAAGAGATAATACATGAAGTAAAATATTTTTTAATACCTTTTTCCTAAAGGAAATTTAGCTAGAGGTTGCTTGAAGTTAAAAGTTTAAAAAGTTATCCTACTTGTCGAAGTATTTGCTTTCTAAGATTTCAATTTTCCTGGGTGAAGAATGAAGGCAGAGACGGACACTGAAGTTGATTGCTTTCACATTAATAACGGCAGTAATTCCCAACCCTCTTTAAAAATTAAAGAGCTCTTTCGAGCTACAGTCAGTTTAACCCAAGCTGTACTGACAGCTGATGCTTTGTCTATGCTTATTGTACATAAGTGATGTAAGCAATAAAGATCAACTACCCATCTCCCATCACCATGTGAGACAGACACAATGTCTCAAGGCCTTAACCATGTCCACACTGCTCTGGCCAGGAACAATTTCCTCATCTATGACCACTCACACATACAGTATATGATCCTTACCAAAGTCTTGAGAGGCAGAGAGTGAAGGGGGATGAGAGTGGGGGAGTTCTACAAAAGCAGGATTAAAAAGGGTTTATTTCAAGGAGATAATGAAAGGTACAGTATGTTAGCCAATCTATATCAGCTACTAATGCACTTCACTGGGCGTGACACAGTGAGGGGTGAATTCTTTTTGTCTAGATGTTTATATCTTGCTCTGCTCGATCTCTCTTTCACTTTGCAAACCACGGTTTATCACTCAAAGGGATGTGTCTCCTATCCAAAAGCCACCATACAAATATGTAATAAGGATAGGACCATGAAACTATTTTTGAATATATATGCGTTTTGTAGCACAGAAGCATGCAAAGTACAGTAACTCCTGCCATGCTGCTACGTTTAACTGACAGTTTTGGTTGCAGAGCCCACAAAATGTTTCCAGGATCCCCTTAGCATGTGCAACACACTGTAGAATGAAATACAACATTTGATTACCTACTGTACATCTCAAACACCGTATCGATAAGAGAATTGTGAGAATTGCCATGATCATTTGCCTTTCCTCTCCTATTCCTTTAATTTAACCTCTGTGAACCCTAATTAATTAGCAGATGTAGCTGTTCAGTTCAGCAATGCAGGTTCTGTGCTCCTGCTTTGGGTTCACAGGAGTACCCAGCATTAATTGACTGTGAAGGAATTCTTAATGGGGTGGTAATTTAATATTATTGGATGCTCCAAAGTGTAAACATGTATCTGTGAGGCAGCTGCTTAATTGTGTGCAAGCCTGTCTAACCTGACAGCAAGAGTGATTGATCAGAAGACCGACAAGTTCAGTTTTTCTTTGCAAAAACATTTTGCTTTTGCCTAAAAAACAAATGTTTAAACCAGCGCAGCTGGGAGATAGCTAAACTAACACCTTTCTTTCAACTTGATCACATACAAATTGAGTCGCTGAGCGAAGGCGTGAGGAAATTAATTAAAACAAGAATCATCCTGTGTTCTTCTGGTGGAGTTTAAACAGTCATTTGCATGTTGCTGATGGGGAATGTTTGGTTTATTAAAATGGTTTCAGTTTCTAATTAAAAACAGCATTTAGCCATGTTCATTTTACACTGCACATTTGCTTAGTTTATCAACTTTGAATCTTTTTTCAACTTTTCTCAAAAGTTATTAAAGGCCACATGCCAACAACTTTCAAAATCAAGGTTATGTTCCAGATGTTGCTCGAGTATTTTGATGAATAACTTGATTCATCTATGAATATTATTGTAATGTACTGTAGAGTCTGGGGCCTTTGTACCTAACAAAACAATAACAGCAAATATTTGTTTGGGTGAGCATATCCAAGGATCCAAGGATAGCAATGAATTGTAAACTTTCAGGCAATGGTCTTGACCGGAATGTTTTCCAATTGGAACATTTCCCATAAATTTTCAGATGAAGATTGCAAAATAAGCTTATATCTGATTAAGCTGTTGCTGGCTTGTAGTAAGATACTGCTTGTGTAATCTTTTATTCTCATTATCTACCTGGCTAGGCTCATGCGTATGAAACGCCACACACTATATTAGACATGTTAGAAGGTGTTAGCAGCAAAGAAGTAGAGATCTTTTTATCCTCTGCTCAGAGGATGATAACTGATAGACTTAAGTAGTTTTTCTTTTTATTTACCCATTGCTATTTATGGATACCTGTAAAACAAACTGTGAGAAATGTAAGACATTTTTATGAGCTGTTTTCATAGAAAAGGCTATGTTTGATTTTCAATCCAATTAGAAATTTCTTGGGAAATGTGTAAAAATTAGAGGAAAATGATGTTTTTTAATTCAAAACCTGTTCTTTAAATTGATCAAACCCTCCAACCATTCTGTACTGGTAACACATCCTGTATGGTTATGTAAAGAAACTCTGTCAGTCTCATCCTCTCTTAACAATCAAAAACCTATAGCATCAGCCACAGCAGTTTCCTTCACAGCATTTTTTTCATTTTTAATTCTTTTCTAAAATTCTGGCTTCTTTATAAGATCTGGATGTCCATCCAGAGCAATTAACAGATTTCTAGGCATTGTGCATATCTCTGTCCAAGTTTTCTGCAACAAAGTTGCCAACTGTGGCCTTAATACTTTATCACTTGAGACGTATCTGTTTCCTGCCATTATAGAACAGTTGTTCCCTCTGTAAATGGCTGCTGTGGGCATGCTTCAGGACCAGTCATAATGGGATCTTCTTCTTTTGCAGAAACCGTGAAGGCCATGATTGAAAGACAGGAGTGAGGAAGTTAACTGCGCACAATCAGAGGCATGTCTGGGACAGAAGCCCAGAATCTTTGGCTCTCAGCGTTAAAGGAAGTAATCAGAAACAAACTTTAAAGGAAAGGGTCACTGCTGTAAAGCTACCTTATCTGTTGCCTTTAGTAGCCTAAGCACAAGTCACAAGCAGGTCTCTTGCAGCACGGATAGAGCCACTTGACAGCTAGCTGTCTCTTGACTGAAATCATGACATTGCACCGTTTGTCACAGCGAGCTTCAGCCTGTGAGCTCTCCAAAGAATCCTCGTGCTTTAAAAAAAAAAAAAATGCAACCATGCATTTTTACACAACAGAAAGATCAAGCCATAAAACACGAACACTGCAAATAAAACAGTTACACACTGAAGGAGAGTAGGTGAGGGCTCCCCTCTTCAGGAGACCAGGAAGAGAAATCCGAGTCCAGGCTACAGTGGTGAAGCAATCTCCAGGCCTTCGTTTCAGCACAATCACATGAGAGGAAGAAAAAACGTTTCTCTTTTTCTGTCTCTGTCAGTTTTCCCTGGCAAGGCTCTCTTTGCTGCCAGATAACAGAAGTTACAATTCTAGGAGTTCCTCCTCACCCAGCGACTGGATAACCTTCCATTCTTCACTTTCTAATGAAAAATACTGTTTTCTTTCATAAATTGTAGCTGCCTTCGGTTTACCATTAACGAGTCAGAATGTCAGAAGGACATATTGTTAACAAAAGAAGTGTTTTAAACACAAACAACTTTTTGCAGATGCAAGGTCAGGGGTGCTTGGAATCACCACTAGGTTACATAAAAAGTTTAGGCATAAGATTATTATGATTATTATGTTATGACTACAGTGATTTTGAGATTATAATGGTGGTACAGTGTTATATTAAAGATTGCACTACAATTACACTATTTAATTACATTATCCTATTTTTTTTTCCAGATAGATTTCTTCCTGACATTGTTAACACATTCCATACTGAAAGGACAGGTTTCAGTTTTATTAAAAGTTGATAGTCTTAGAGTAGGTTCTTTTTCCAGTAGCGGTTAATGGGAACGACATCACTAACACTAACATCACTAAAATCTGCTGCACTCTGAGACAGGCACTGAGCCAGAAGAGTTTGATTAGTGAGGTTAAGACACATTTTGATAGAACTCTGCAGAGAATCTCCCACTACAGATGCCAAATTATATTTGATCACATAGAAAACTGGACTGACAGTTTTTGAGTTGCAACCATTAAACTGTTAAGATTTCGTGATTTGTGAAAGTTGCTCTAAGACGCCAGAATGCTGGCATGCTGTCCAGGGTGTATCCTGCCTTGTGACTGATTCTAGCCAGGATAAGCCCCGGTACCCTCACGACTCTGAATAGCATAAAAAAGCAGATGGAAAATGGATGGTTTTAAGGGTGCTTTTTAAACACATAAATTTAAATGTAAATGTAAGGAACTCCTGTTGTGCCAGTCTGTCTGTGGGGGAGAGATGCCAAAGGGGTGCCACTGAGTCACTCTCTCCTGTGTGCACCGCCCTTGTGAGCACATGTAGGGGCAGTCCCCGAGGAGCAGCCAGGACAAGGAGAGCCGGAGAAAGCCTTAGAGAGATCAGAATCCACTCATCTCTTTCCTTGAAACCAGTGAAATTACAGAACACAATTTCCAATAAACAGTTTCCAATAAACCAAACCAATTCCAACAAACATAAACAATATTGTGATTTAATCATCCACATAAAATCAATGGTGTTCCATATACCAGAGCATTTTCCATATATTTCACTGTCCACAGAACACAAACCGCACAACATCCTGCTGGATCTCTAACAGTTTGCACAGTGTGTGACTGTTACACTAAAGGCAAACAAAAAGAATCATATGCATTCATTACTTTTTCTCAAATAAACCAAGATTCCTACTGAAGAATAAACAAACGGTCACGAAAAGGACCTTTAAGGTGGATACTGAGATACTGATACAATCTGTTTCCATCACTAAAACCCACACTAGATATTTGTCATGGAGAATGTCAGAGGAAGACAAAGTTCTAGAAACATTTCAGTCCAGTTCCTTTCTCAGTCCTGCCTAGCACTGTATACAGTAAGTGATGTCTTTTCATAACAGAGGGTGGAAAACAGCAGCTGCAACACAAGAATATAGCAGAGAACTGAGAGGACACCAGACTGAGACAGCCCTGACAAAGAGAATAGGACACAAATAAGTCACAAGTATCATTGCGCAAGAAACAGCGTTAGGTTCCCCCAAACCAAGCAGAAAGACACTGCCACCAGCTCCAACCAAAACAAAACCGCCACCCTTGCATGGGCTCCAGCAAACTGTATTTATTGTGAGCTAGTCACCTTGGCCGGGCTTACATCAACATGGAAAAAGCCAAACTGCGCTTCTGTGATGGAAATCTGTCCTTTCAAATGGAAACACTGAAGCACAGATTCTCACTGCAGTCAAATGAAATTGTGCCACCGCACAGAGGGACTAAAACTGCAACAGTTTTGATCTGATTTTTTTTTCTTTTGTGCTTGCCTGAAAAAAAAACGAGCAAAGGGATTCAACTACAAAGGCAGAGGTAGAGAAGTGCCAGCTCATTACAAAATATGGCAAGCTGGGTCTTATACCTTTTAAAAACCAAAAAAAAAATATTTTCAATTTGCAATTTACTCGGCTGATCTATTTTTGGTTGGAATAGAGGATTGCTCTTTTCTTCACATTTTCTCAGTTTTTCAGAGTCAGGGAAGCAACACAGATGGTAGCTTGGCTTTCTCTGTTATGTGAAAATGAACAGGAGAGACAAAGGGAGGTTCAGTTCCTGATCTCTGGATTCTGTCACACACTCCCTGAGGAGTCAGACCTGTTGTGCCTCTGTGTGTGTGTGTTATTCATACACTTCACTGATAGGCACCTGGACAGCAGCATTTGGTTTGTGTAAGGCGTGGTGTGCAGAGGTCAGGAGACCAGACAAACAAGAGGGCAGGTGCAGAAGGAGAATAAGAGAAGGATTGCCTGTCATATAGATAGAACAAGCAGACAGGACTTATAGAGGTACACAAACAGGAAACAGGAGGATCCATCCCTCCGTTTTCTAACAGTTTCATCCAATTCAGGATCGTGGGGGAGCTGGAGCCTATCCCAGCAAGCAACAGGTGCAAAGCAGGATGTGACGCCAGTCCATCACAGGGCAAACATGGGGACACACGCATGTTAGTGTTGAGATCCAATTAATGTTGATCAGTGGTTAACTAATGTATAGACAAGGTGTAAGAGGGAACCTCCCTGAGGAAAGTGAAGGTAAAGAATCCCAGAAGGGGTGAAATGACCGCACTTCAAACGCGGGAAAAAGCTTGCAGTAAGCAGTAAGCAGTAAGACGCCCTTGCCCTTGCCCAGGTCTTTGCAGAATCCAGTTGCTCATCCCAACAGTTTAGCAGAAGAGGAAAGCAGCCCGCCATGCGACCTACCGGTGACGTTGACCTCCACCTGCCCCGAGCGGGTCCCGATGCTGTTGGTGGCGTCGCACACATATGTTCCTGCCAGGTCATAGGTCACGGGCCCCTTGAAGAACAGAGTGTTGTTGCGGATCTCCACGTTGGTGGGCATGGATCCATTCAAACTGCATGGCGAAAAGTTCGCATTAAACACAAGCTCGATGAGGAATCACAGCTGCGGTGCTTCTGATCCTGTGGCTAATCCCATATACACGTGATGGACATCGGAAATCATACGATATTGTAATGTTGCTCCTAAGGCACCGGTCCAGACTTTCAAAATGGGTTCGTAAAGTATAAAGAGTAATGCCAAAAAAGAAAACACTTTTGTACAAAATGAACACTAAGTGAACAATAAGCCTGCCATATTAAAGCACATAGCAAGCTCATTAACATAGGAGATGAAATCTAGGCACTTTGACAGCAAAGTAAGTTCACGATGTTGACTCAGGATGATGCGATTTGTTTGTTGTTCAAGAAATGTCTTTGAACTTTGTCTCCTGATACGGGACTGATGGCCTGCCTGCTGGTGAGGCTCTCAGTATCATTGAGGTGCAAACATAATAGTTTCTACTGTGATCAGTTGTACTTTAGATTATACAGTGAAACTATGCACAACAGCTGCCTAAATTATCTCAGTTTCTGTCACCTTGGAGCCAGTTCAGCAAACTTAACTGAAAGTCGTGCCAGTCTAGTTCTGGGACTAGTTTCTGCTTGCAAGAAAGCATGTGTTTATAAGTACATACTTGTTAGGTTTTGTTGGAATCTGTATTTCTTTAGCATTCTGTTAGAATTGTGTTACAATTCTGATATATTCTGATAATTTATGTCCAAAGACAACAAATAAAGCGATTACATTTTTAGGTATAAAAGACATACATTTACAAAATAACAAATAGCCACAATGGGTTGAATCACGATGAATTCCATCGCTTTTTTGTAAAGGCTTAGAAATGCATCAATACCTATAGTGTGAGCTGGTAATGTAACATGCAGGATAAACCTTCATGTATCATTCTATGGTCAAAACATGCATGTTTTAAAAGTTCAAGATTACATAAAAAGGGGCAAGTAAACACTGAACCTTTCCTGTTTTAGGACAATGCTGGATTCAATACTGGACTTTACAGCTTAAACCAGGAAACTGCTGCAGCATTCATACAGCAACCATAAGATTCTATAAAAAATGCATAAATGTACTGGCAGCATCATCACTAGCATAAGTACACCAGTGCTAAAACCTTTAACTTTAAACTTTGAATAGTATAAGTTGAAATAATTCTAGCAGTACCACACATGGGCGCTGTCATGCCTGGCCAGTGCAGTGCCCATGCTTGGGAGATGGCAAACAGGATGCAGAGACCCTGGAGACACTCACAGCTTCCACTGGTACACGGTGACGGGTGGGTTGGCGTCAGCCTTGCAGTTGAGTTGCACGTCCTGCCGGTTGACAAACCAGTTGCCATCAAACCCTTCGATCACCACTTCGGGCTCGTCTGTGGAGAGATGTTTATGTTAGTCTGCTGCTGACGGGCCCTGGAAGACACTTTGTCAGTGGCTAGACATCCCCGCTCTTGCCTGGAAAATCATTATTATATCATCACATCACTGTCAATAACCGCTTTACCCAGTACAGGGCAGCGCAGGAGCCAGAGCTGATCCCGGAAAGCAACAGGCTCAGTCTGCGTCAGTCCGAGGGCAGGCACAATCATGACACATCAGTTTCCCAGCAGCCAATTAACCCACCAGCTCGTCTTTCGACTGCGGATCACCCAGAGGAATCCCAGGAGGAAACAGGGAGAACATACCAACTCCACACAGACGGCACTCTGGGCCCAGGGCCCAATGCTAACCTCTGGGCCACTGTGCAGCCCCTGCTAAGTCCATCATCTTTATACTTAATTTTAAGATGCCCATATTTATTTCCAAGCCTAAATGCCACCAATGAGAAAACTGAATCCAGTTCCCACTTGGACAAGCTCATTTAAAGCGTCACTCCTCGTTTGACATGTCAAAAACCCACACAGTGCATGACAGGCAAGTAAGAATCGAGGAGGTCAGGGGAGAAATTGTTTTCAAGGAAGCCAAAGAGTGCCTGAACAGCTAATCCTAAACCAGTGCAGGCAGTGCTCAGCCAACTGGACACTGCTGTTGGGGGAATTGCAGTCGGCTAGTGACATGACCCAGGCTCAGGCATCTGACATCTGGACCTAACCCTGTTAACCTTTAATAGCACCACTTGTGATCACTTGTGTTATTACAGCTGACAACACAGCTGCTCACACTGTCACCAGTTTCATTCAAAATAACAGAAGGCTAAACAGCTAAAAGTGCCCAGCTTGACTGCTCCAGAAAACTACAAGATTAAACAAGCCTACACTTTGTACTTGATTCTTTCTGTTCAGTATGAATTAAAGACTAATGCATAAATATTTTCCTTACAAATGTGTTCTTTTTTATCTTCTAAGGCATCTTCCTGTTTTATCGAGGCCAACTTTGTGCAATCATGATAAAAAAACACCTGAAAACAAACACTCTGAAGCAGCATGAAAGAAAACACGGGTTTATGAGTCTGGATGCACGTCTTTGAGCAATTTCTTGAATATGATGGGAACGGTAGCCCAGCATGTCAAGCAGAAAAGTGCTTTAACCTTATGAAAGAGTCACACAAATGTTAGCTACACTTCCTAGCTCACTGGATTGAATGTGAGGTGGATGTTTGTAAATGTCGCAATACAGGTGTGCATAAAAGATAAAAAGATGGCAACAGTATGCCAAATCCATATCACACAAAAACTGAAAGGCACTAGGTACCATGCTGAATAGTGCTATACAGTCACTATAACTCACTGTACTGTTCTATACTCAATTTCACTGCTTTGTATTGTGCTGTGAAGTACTGTAGTCTGGTGTAACATGCTGTATGATATAATACTGTTCTGAACTTGTGGGCACAGTGGCATAGTGATTATCATTGCCTCTTGGCCCCTGGGTTCCACTCCTAGGGAGCTACCAGCATGGAGTTTGCACATTCTCCTCGTGTTCGTCTGGGTTTCCTCTAGGGGCTGCGGTTACCTCCCACAGTCCAGAGATACACAGGTAGATTAATTGGTTTCGGGGGAAACTGGCCCTTGTTCAAGTGTGTGTATGCTTGTGTCAGTGAGTCTGCTCGTCCAGGGAGCAGCCTACATTTGCCCAATGTTTCCCAGGACAGGCTCAGGGCCGCTGTGGTCCTGGGTTCGATAAGGGGTTACTGGAAGTGCTGTGCTGCTGAGATGAGATGTCCTGAACTTAACTTTCCAGCCACTCCTACAGTGGCTCGCAAATGTCTCCCACATCGGGAGGAGGCGAGGTGACTCTTACACTGCACGTTGAGTGTGACGCTGTCAGAGATCTTCTCGTTGCGGTAGGTGACGATGCAGGTGAGCTTCTGCCGGTGGGTCTCGCGGCTGGGCACCAGCACGTAGTCGCTGTACACAGTGACAGTCCCGTTGGCGTTCTGCGTCTCCTGGAAGGTGGGCTCGCCCTTCAGCCGGGTGTCCCAGGTGATGATGCTGGGGGGCTTCCCGTTGGCCGAGAGGCAGGTGGCCACCGTCATCTTGCTGGGCCGCGAGCGAGCCACGATGGTGGGGGAGGTCAGGGTCATCCGAGTGGTGGGCCGAGCTGGACACACAACGCAACAAGACAAAACGGGTCAGAAAAAAACGGACTAATGACCTCTACAGAACCTGAGGGCTAAAATGCCATCATACTGTGCTTGTTTCTTTACTTCTTTATAACAAAGGGAGGTGTAATGCCTAAATTATACTGAACATATAATCTGCTTAATGCTCAAGGGGGAGCTGCATCAGCATGCTTTGGCTGCAGAGGAAGACGTCAAGGTTAATACGAAAAAGCAGAAAAAAGAAACATGGCATTTTGGCTGTTGAGCCTCCTTCAGGCGTGAGGCAGCCTCTGGGTTGTCTATTTTTATAGACATAGTGTTTCATAGTGTTCTTTCTACATTTCACACGGAATTAACCTTTACTTGTTCCTGTTTCATGTTTATGGCTACACAGCCATAAACTCCTCATATTTCTAATACTGTACATGTTGATCGGACATTGAAACAGGTTCTTGATATCTGTCTCCTTGATAGTATTAAAGATTAGAGTGAAGTAGAGCCTGCTGAAACTCATGGACTGTAGAATTATGTGACAAAAGATTTCATTTAAAAAAGACAGAGGTCAAATACAGGTGATTAAGTAAACTGTTCCAAAAACCAGCTGCACCCTAGCTATGAGTAAAAATAGAGTCATTTATGAATGTATTTTTGTGCACATGCAACTTTGTACTGCAGATCAATGTCTATGCTTGAGTCTCAGTCACTGCAGACCAGAAACAATGAATTTAGCTGAGGCGTTAAAGACATGCTGAAGAGCGATTCAGAGCTCCGACTGCTGTATTATGACCAGTCTGCAGGATGCTTTCTGACACACACCCTGCTTTGAGTTGACAAGAAGTACTGGCAATAGGGACCACTTAAGCCAAACGCTTTCCCCTGCCAGCTTAACGGAAAAACACCAGCACTTGATTTCTAATTAGATATCTCTAATGAGACTCAACGCCTAACCTTTTCAAAAAGCTTCCTCTTGGTTAGTTAAACTGTATAACTGTTTCCCTGCCTGGGACAAAGGGACTGCATTGCTTCAGGCAAGATTCTGAAAAATCATGAAAAAATGAATTATTGATTTTTTTTAGTTTGTTCTACACTAATGCAAAGGCAATCAATTTGTGCTCTACCCGTCCATAGGGGAACACTTAAAATGACTAAATAATTTTGGGCTGTTTCAGAATTAAAAAAACGGGGTTGTTTATGCAAATGTATGGATTTACTTTTGTGGTGCATTTATTGAGAGTAAAAACCATGCAGTGAAACAGCAATAACTATGTCATATAATATAACATTTAATTACTGGAATTACATTTAGGAAGAACTACTGGGATAGTAGACCTTAGTGCTTCTCCACTTAAACAGTAGATTTGGAGTCATTCATCTTCTAAATCATCCTTAACTAAATGTTTAACTGAAAACAAACAATAACTAAACCTCACTGACACCTTACTGTTTACTTTAACTATGCTCTCCGGCTCTCCCCAATACCCTGCATTGGATTAAGTGCTTAGAAACTGGGTGGATGGACATAATGCGCACAGAGAAGTTTTGATGTGCAGTGTTTATTAATGTTCAGCCATATGAAGCGCAGCTATGAGGCTTTATAGGTGTTATGGATGGTGGCTTCACAGATAAGAAAATGAGCTTTGAGAAAATTGATAATCTCATACATTTTACTCGAGCCCATTTGTCTTGGATTGGGAAGAACAATGTAATCGGCAAAAAAAAACCCAACTAATTTCTACGGTGTGTAAAGACGTTAAGCACCACAGATTTCAAAATCAACCTGTAATCCAGCTAAGGGTGCTCTCAGCTCAGCAGCATGTCACCGGGCTGCCTTGCAGAGCTCCTCATCTCCTCCTTGTCCTCTCGGAGGAGCAGTTCCATATCTCCCGAAGGGCGTGTTGCCCGGGGACTTACCGAACACGGTGAGGTTGACCTGGTTCTCGCGGTTGCCGGCCGGGAAGGTGGCGTACTCGCAGATGTAGGCGGCCTCGTCGGACAGCCGCAGGCCAGAGAAGGTGATGGTGGTGTCCTCCAGGGAGGGGGTGCGGTACCTCACCGCCGGGTTCTTGAAGCTCACGCGGTCCTTGAAGGGCGGCAGCACGGACACGCCCATGGTGGGGTTGGCGATGGCCACGTTCTGCTTGGTGCCGTTGAGGAACTTCTGCCAGGTGACCTGGGAGATCTTCACCGGGGGGTTGCTGTTGGCGAAGGTGCAGCGCAGCTCCACCTGCTGGCCCACGAAGCCCGACTTGGTGGGGTCCATCTGCACCACCTGAGCCCTGAGCCCTGCGGAGCACAAGACACCAGCGGGGATGAGTCAACGGGTCTTGTGAGGAAAAAAATCAATGCAAAGAGGTATCATCCTCCGCCCGTTCTTCTCCGACACAGAGCAGCATTTCACATTCCAAAAGGACGCTCTCTTTCAAGAAGGGCTGAGCTGTGACGTGAGTTTTAATTCATTTTTGGAATAAATCACCTTTGTGTGCAAATGCTTGGGGTGGTGGCATACTATTGTATTGGCTCTTTTATTATTATCAATGCTTATTAGGGCTACTGTGGAAACTGCATCAGTGAAAGAGATTTCTGATTGTTGATCGTTGACAGCACTGAACAACAGACAAAAATGCTTCTGTGACCACTGATCACTCCTTCGCTTCATCAAATTGCAAGAGGGGACTTAGCAGCTTAATTGTCTAGTGTATACTTGCTTTGTTTTGTTAATTGTTTATTCACTTCACTGAAGCTGTCTTGCAAAAAATGATTTTTTTTTTCCTGTTAAGTTGCCCCGGGTATAAATATTTTAATCAATTAATAACAATAAAAAAACATTTTTTTAATTCAATCTTTTTTACATCAGGGACAACTGTGCTTAAATGCCATCTGTCATGACTGGCAGCACCCCAGATGAAAAAGAGCTAACCATCTCTATCCCCTCTTACTCTGAATCCTTCTGATCTGATTTCTGTCTCTCTTATACTGTAGTGCAATGGTTGCTTTCAAAAACCATATCTCTCTAGCTTTTATGGCTTCTCTGATATAATATGCAACAGCTGTCCTCTGTCAAGCTCTTGGGTATAACACACAGCTTCTCTTGCCAACCCTTCCTTCACTCTCCAGTTCTCTGATTAATGATAAGTCTACTACCCTCTCCCTACAGCTCAGATTCTGTTGTAATACAGGGCTATTGTCACAACTCCCTACCTTCGCTCTAAGGTTCTGTACTAGAGATCTCAAACTCCCATCACTCTCTCCACCTGCCACCCCCAGCCTCCATGATGTCCTCTAACTCTCCATCACTCTAGAAAATCCAGCTATATGCCATTCCTCACCCCTTCCTAATGTCCAACGTTCTTAATACGGTTAAATTTAAGGAGCCATTATTCACTCTACCGTCTCGCTTTTAATTGGGTTGGAAGTATTCCAGGACTGCAATTACAAACTATCTCGAGTAGCACAGACTCCCTTGAGATGTGCTATTATGTGGCCAGATTGAAGACGAAATGGCCCACACCCTTTCACTCAGGGACTGGGGTGAAAGAATCAAAGGCCAATTGTTGTTTTTTTGCGTTATTCTTTTTGTCCTCAGTTTATCTATACCAACGGAAAAAAAAAACATTTCCGTGAACCCCGTAAGAGAATTGCAGTCATTTGCTCCACATAGTCTATTCAGGCCCCCTGGTTCACATGCTAGAATCTGGGAGGAGGGGAGCAGGCAAGTCTGTAAATTACAGTGTTCCATCTTAAATACACAGATCTTCGACAGCCATTGCCACAATATCCACATTAGCAAGATGTTTTGGTTTTCTGTGAATCTTACAGGGAGTTGTGTCTTGGATAATCTACAAACATGTAGACAAAAGGAGAAGTTGCAAATAAGGGGATAACACTCAATCAGAGTGCTTAGTCTCCACAGATACAGAGTCACACACAAAAAGGTTTTGCGCTGAATTTGATTTCAATCCCACAGATTTTCGATCCAGGCAAAGGGGTCCTTTACAGCCTTCCAGGTGACTTAAAACATCTACCTGGATCATAATGAGATTAGTTTTAAACACAGAAGCCTACAAATAGACGCTTACAAAGACGCTCCATCTGCTGGGACAGTGACAGGCTGATCGAACTGATCTTTTAGTACAACAAGCTAAACCTCTGATCAGATTGAGGGCATGGATAATGGTAACCTGCACACAGCTGTGTGGGGGCCTGTGTGCGTTTGCATTGTGTGTGCTTCAGCGTCTGTTTGTACAGTGTGCGGACATGTGAGGGGATTCAGAAATGTATCCAAAGGTACTTAGGTAAGCAACTCAGGCGTGACAGTGCTCAGCCTTAACCTTGACTACATCAATGTCAGTGAGTAGAGCGAAGAAAAGTTCGGAACTCCTTAAAATGGTTCTCCTCAAGCTTTCAACTGCTAAGTTAAAGAGGTCTGTGACAAGAACAGCAGGTAATCTGGCATTATCAATTATTTCTGAGTGTGTGGGGATATTTGTGTTGGTGTATGTGGGTACAGTATTTTGTAATACTTCTTTTTAGACATAAGAGACTGATGGTTTTCACACAAACACCTAGAACGCTCTCAAATAACATCAGCTCCCGGCACAGGCTTCACACCCTTTTAATTACATATTTCTGTTTTTTTCTGATCCTCATACCTCCTGTGCACCAGCTCTCGTTCAAGGGAAATAAGATTCACTGCAACCTGATAATTCTATAAGAGGGCTAGGATGCTTTTCTGTTAAATTTTCCATCCATAGTCTATCTCTCTATCTCTGCCTCCCCTTTTCAATGGGGCCCAGCTGGAGAAGATCCACTCTTGAGGATGAACTATGGGCTGCCTGGTCCCACCAACTCCCAACTGTCTGGCACCAGCTGGGAGCACGTTAAGGCTGGTCTTTGTGGTTATCCCTCTGCCTTCCCTTTCTGACAGAACCCAAGGATGGATGGACACTGGGGTGCCAAGATGTGACCCCTTTCCCACATGGGGCTTAATTTATACTAGGGAGTTCCAGAAGGTATCTCTTCCAGATGTTTTCCAGAAGTGCACGTTTTGGTTAAGGGACTGAAACCTGCCAAACTGGGGCTATCCGAATCATCTTCAAGTTAAAATACATCACTCACACATTTTTTGCGGCCAATTTCCTAAAATAATTGTCGCCTCGTCCTGTTGCAATTGAGCTTAACGGTTAAAAAGATTTACGAACCGTTTAAGGTTCTTGAGGGAATAATAATATTAAGACAATGACATTTACCAATGAAATAAAGCACACTGGAAGAGGTTAAACACAAGGATGTGCAGGAAGAGGCTGACTGCATTTCAGAAGGGTGTCTTAATATCCACTTAAACAGCATGTTACAAACTTACTTAGCTGTGTATAGTGTTAACTTATTACAATTCCAAAAATGTTCTAGCTTGGGAAAAGGCATTCACAAAATGTCTAATAAGAAGGTTTCAACTGCTGCCGAAGAACTCCATCAAGGGGCACAAGGAGACAAGGGGCATTGGTCTTAATCACATAGCCCCTCAAAATCTCACGTTCCAAATCTTCTTGTTATGAAAGCCTGCACACCTCGCAGGGCTGCCCTTGCCTGGGCCATCGATGGGCTCTTGGAAGAATGCAGGGGGAGGGAGGAGCTGTAATCAGAGGAGCGACAGTCATACTCTTAATGAGGAAGGAGCCGAGCTGGGGGGAAGGGACTGAGAGACTCCCCCAGGCTCGACCACATGACGACACCCTGGACTTCCCCCCTCTTCCCACACACACCTTTCATTTCGCGCCCACACCCTTTCAACCACCGTTTGAGACTGCTGGGTAAGAAACACCATTGTTCAGGTTCATGTGTGGCACCCCCCTGAAATATTAATCCATCCATTTTCTAACCTCTTCTTCCAAATCGGGGTCACAGGGGGTTTAAGCAACAGGCACAAGGCGGGGAAATTATGACAAATACACTTTGGTGCTGTCGGGATCACTACATGCAGGCAGTCACTTCTCTGCCTGGGAGTGACAGTGACTAAGGATGTGCTATCTTCCATTCACACATCTGGGCTGGGGTCAGGCAGAGAGCGTGCCACACAGAAACAACTTTGTGAGCTCAACTCAGATGACCTTCAGACCTGCTGGGCATGTTACAGACAGCATGTCCTTCGGTCTTCAGACATGATACTGCTTCCAGGCCTGGGAATCAACAAAATCTTATGAAATGATGATGATATTTTGAATGAATGTGCATTTAATAGATATGTATACAATGTTAACTCAACAGAAAATCATGTTACTTCATGAAACTTTTTCTACATTAACACTAGATGCGATTATTATGAAATGCTGCCAAGGCCTGTGCCCGTTTCTAATATTATTACTTTTAGTTTTTTTGTATTTTGTTAAAATTAATTAACAAAAGCATCACATAATACATCTTGCACTAATCACTGACCACCATTGGAAAGAGCCCAGATGTTAATAGAACATGACTCAGTGACTGTAGCCTTTGTGAAAAATCAACAAGTCACAATAATGGTGTTGCATTCCCACTCTTTAAAAGTCTCCTTTTTAAAGCCCTATGCTAACTCATTTAACTGAGGTTTTGAAGATGGTTTTCCAAATGTCAGCTACCATGTCCTCAGAAAACACAAGAAAATCCACCTTATCGCCTGTTTCTCCATTTCCAGTGATTCATTAAATATAATTGGTCTTTGCCTTGCTTCCCACCACAAGATCTAAAAATCTCTTCTCTGCCAAGCCCCATGATATTCTGTACAAGGAAAAAGTGCTTTATGCTTGTTTTTCACAGACCATGAGCTCAAGGATTAATCTGCGTTTTTTCCTGTTTCTCTTTTTTTCTCCCTCAGCAGCATTAAACTACCACAGATGTCACAGGTGCAGTCACTATGACTTTAATTGGAAACTGATTTATTCAACAAAATATGAATACACTCACATACAGTATATACTATATATATGAAGTTAGAGTCAGTGTGCATTGACTGTAAGAGATAATTCCACCCTGAAAAGTAAAAAGAAGAATCACAACATTTCGGCTGTTGAGCCTTTGGGTGTCACCCGAGGAAGAATCAACAGCCAAAACAAAACACCGTTTCTTCTCTATTCATGTACGTAAAGCTACAGCTCTTTGTTACGGTCAGAGGATTTTGAATAAGCCGGCCAGGGGTTGACTTCAATCCACTGCAGTGCAATACAGCCACAAGAGTGATTTCTCATGTGCAGATTGGTAGAGGGAAGGATCGGATCGTTTCTTACACAGAAATTTGAACGAGAAACAACAGCGAGGGAGGGAAGGACACGCCGGTGTCAATGTTTTTCCATCTCTCCTGCAGAGCTCCAGGGACACTCAGCATTGTGCTGTGTCGGTGAAGAGCTCTTTTCCTACAGGCCAGCTTTAATAAAGCCCCACTTCCCACAGGGAGGCTGGCTGCCCCGCGGTCTGCCATCCTATTCAGAGACGCACGCGACGGAAAAGGGAGTTTCTGCCACTGCAGATCCCACCCCAGGCACCTGGCAGAGCCCCTTGACAAACACTGGGCCCCAGCACCTTCACCCCCAATCCCCCCGAGCTCCGTTTCTTGAAGTCAACGGTGGCCAGGCAAGACATCGACCTGAATTAGAATCAAAACGTCCAACCATCTGTCATTCTCACACTATAGATCTCAGACTTGAAGGATTCTGCTGCCTGAAAAAAAGACGAATCCCCTCCTGAGCAAAAGCCTGTTGTTGTCGTGCAGGTTTGTACTATGTATGTGTACAATAGCAGAGATTTTGATTGAACCTGGTACAAGAGCTGCCTAACGTGTCTTGTTCTAGCACGTCTCTCAAAGCCATTTGCATCTCTAGCTTTTTCCACCAACCCCCCCCCCCTCCCCTGCCTGCATCAACACAAGAGTTCCTCTGTACCTCCTCTGTCATAACGGAAAGCCGCGCATGCCAGTGGCGTTGGGGCGAGAACAAGAAAACAGGTTCACTTTTGCGTGCTGTTTCCGCTGGTCATTCATCTGCAAAGTGCTGGTAGCGGAAGTTGTGCTCTTTTGCTCCGTGCAAATTACCCAGCCAAAGGCCCAGGGGGTGCAGAGAGCTTGCCACTGAGTCAGCTCTGGTGCACAGCACCGCCTCCTACTCTCGGCTGCAGCGACAGCAGCTCCTAGTCCTGTTCTACCAGCTCCACTCCCAGATCCTGTCTCCCTCTGTAAATATCGACAGGCACCGCAGAGCAGCTGGAGCAGCAGCATATTAGGCCTTATCCTTCATACTTAGCTCTCATTTCCAGGTCATTACAAGTAGTGGACAGCTCTTGGAAGACAAACCTGTTGCACTATTGCTCAAAATGCTTTTAAAGGTCTCCACACCAAACTAAGACCCAGCATGAACACGGCTCTCCTGTTCACATCTACCTTTTATACTGTCTGAAGAATCTTAAATCACAAGGAGTGGGGACAGAGTAGTTCCTTCACTGTTTCGAGGCGTGTCTGCACATGTATAAAATGTCTTAGTAACCACCGTAGATATAGATTTACATAAATAAATCCAAAGATCAAAGCTGAAATGATGTAAGCAAAAGAGAAACAGTCTTATTCCTGGATAGTTTTTATTTTAATCAAAATACAGAAATAACTCATCTCTTATTCCTCCTTCTACCCCACTTCAGCACAGGATATCTTTGAAGACTCAAGTGGAAACAAGGAGAGCAACTACTGTGCATCTGAAATGTTCAATTATTGCATTGCATGAAGCCTTGGTGTGTAAAAAGACACTGTTCTGTGAGGGATTGTGGCTTTATTGTACATTCCCAGCACACAAAGAAGACAGTCAAGCAAAGAGGAACCCCCAGCTTTCCCTTCACCTCTGGCCCATCTCAAAACAAGGAAGTGCTGCTTTCATCCGCATTGTGACCAAACAAACACAATGAGCTCACCGCTACCTAACTGACAGGATGATGTCACTCCCGATACCAGATAGCAAGCCACCTGTCGCTGGCGCAGCTACATGAAAGGCTAAATGAGAAGGAGCAAAGAAACACCAACAGAGAACATGAGCTTTTAACACAAGCCTGCCTGTTTCAGTCCTGTCAATGATTACAGGGATAAAGGGCTGCGTTTCTGGGAGCTGTCTGCTTTAATGTCCCAAATTAAAGAGGATAGGACCAGTGCCTGAGTGATGGCCTATACCACACCGCACATGTTCAGGCCTGCTTCGGTACCTGATTCACACTGTTTTGCAAATAAAAACAATCCCCACATGAGTAACAGGCATATATCATATGACAAAGTGAAGTCTTATGTTATTACCACTTGTGTAAAGGAAAGGGCCCCACACTTCATCCAAATCGCACAATCCTCTAGACTTAAACTTGGGTGGAGGGGGACTACAACAGAAGTGCAATGCTGTGTGTATTATGCGTCTGGCAGCAGGGGTCTGTGCATGGAGATTATTCAGGTACCACGCTTCCTGCTAGAGCTCATTAATACTCCCTTCTTCAGACAGGAGCTGAAAGACACAGCTAACCAAACAGAAAGAAAGAAAGCAAAGAAAACTGAGGAGGTGAGCATGGGGAAAAAGAGAATGCATTTGTGCTCTGATCCCTTTAACACAGGCTCCTGCTGAATTCTGGGTAGAACAGAAAATCAATATGTTTTCCTATGCAGCACAGGGGGTGAAGACATTGGGCGCTCTACAGAGAGAAGCGAGAGGTAGAAATGGTGAGAAACATAAGCAGAAAGGGACAGAGAAAAAATAAAGTGGAGTATGAGGGGGAGACAACAGGAGAGAGCACAGGAGGACAGATGGACAGGGAAAATTTGAAAGAGCCATCACAGCATTTCTATAATGATTTTCTATGTGGATTCTTCTCCTTTGGTGCAGTACAGAACAGTTCCCACACATTGGTGGCACAGGGAGGACAAGCAAATGAAACACCAATGTTTCAGAAAACAGATCTATGGCCACTTTCTCGCATTCAGCTTTCCATTTTAGGACTAGATCTATCACACCTGAGTGATAAACCCACAGCTTCATTTGCTGTAGGTCTTCTCAATGTCAGAGCTGGCTGAGTCAGGCAGAATGGTGATGAGTTTGGCTGTATCTCTTTCAGACTTATTCCAGTTTGCTTTCGTTCAGCACACATCGGCAGTAGTTTCTTTTCTTTAGTCACTGCAACGCTTCAGATAAAAGTTTATTTAGAATCACTGATGTTTAAATGTAAAAGCTATGCAACAGACAAGCACGGAAAAGAGAGCACGGCTTTTTAATAATACACAACTTCCTTCAGCTCCCATTGTAGGCTGGTGGTTAAACAGCTTACACAGACAAAAAAGAAAGAAACTGAGTGACGAGCGTTTATGAACACTCTGTTATGATGGATTACAGGCCAAAGCAAATTCGGGGCTTGAGAGGATTTGCTGATCCTGAGGGGGAGGATGACAATGTCATGAATAAGTTCTGTACAATCTAACAGCCAGTGGGACCAATATTCCAACACACAAGATATTGAAGTCTTGAAGAGACAGACCAAATACAGAAAGATATCTAATAATCGTTTTTTACACATCTATTTCCTTTTCTGGTTATAATGGAGGCCAATTCATACATACCTGCTTTTAGAGCTGGTGGGCAACTCAGGGACAAGCTCACATTAAAAGAACTTCCGTAAAGAATAAAATGTTAGTGGGAAGCACAAATACTAAATGAATGCTTTTTCTCAGACTTCTTCTCAGCTTACCAAGTCCACAGTCGGAGCAGTGTGCATGGCAAGAATTACCCAAGTGCTGAACACTGCTGAGCTGTGAAGCCAGACACAGTGGATGCTTCTTGAAGCCACAACACAACTGTGATTAAGCCATGGTTAAATTGCCAACATGTACGAAGGCTAAATTTCATAAGGGAGCTTGTCAAACGTGTGATAATTCGTCTGTGATTGCAGGACCAAGGCCAATTCCTAATGCATGCTCTGTGTGAAGGGCATGCTGGATGGCCAGCAAGCTGATTCTCAAGCTGTAACCAGGACCAACTGCAGATGAGATACCTGCTGGTCAGTGACCAGCTCATTGATGAATGATTACCTTCCCAATTAAGGTCTCTCACCAGCAGCTCTGCAGGACTGCCAGTGTGCAGGAGGTCCTGGGAGTGGCTGTGTCAGCGAGAGAGTACTGCCTTTCGATGCTTGGCGAAGCCAGATCACAGCCAGCTAGTGATGTACCATCTCGAACCCATGATCACAGAACCCGTACAGGCATTCAAAAGCTCAAGCAGAATGCCCCTCCCCTGTGCAAGTTCAAACATAATCCTAAATGTCCTGAAGAAAACAATCTAAGGTCAATGGTATCAGTAGACTTGAAGTCTGATTTTATTCCTAGGAAGGGATAAAGGCTAAAGGTTGAGGAAGAGATCAGTGATGTTTGGCCATACATGTTTGTAAACTATGTGCTGACAGGACAGCAAGACCTGATCTGTGAGTGGCCTGTAAAGGTACAGTGAGCATGTGGCGAGTTCTATTTCGTTGACTTTGTTCAGTACTATAAAGTACAATGATGTGAAAAATAAGCTTGTTAAAATTTATGACTAATCTCTTCCTCCCTTGAAGCACAAACTGCTGTGTTCCCGAAAAATCAGTAAAGCCTTCCTGAAAAACACTGCGGACTACGTGTAATTACAGGTTAAGCCTGGAGAGCTATAGAGTTTAAAAACACCACTGCCTCTGCTAATGGGATTGCAGTGAAACAGTCAAACACTTCAAGTCATGCTGGGATGTGCTAAAAGCTGGACTAACATTTTCACTGAGTATTCCCTGCTGAGGCGTCCAGGCCAATCAGTCTGGCTGCTGTGTGAAGCTTTACTGTAAACATGGAGGTGAGAACAGATCGATAATTGATGAGGGCCACTTAAGAAAATCTTGGTTTTCTCCAATTATTAGGCATGGGGGGGAGGGGGGGAGTGGCAGAACCGGATTGCGCCCAGCTGTCTCGTTAGTTGGCTTGGGCTTGGTACGTGAGAGGAGAGGGTCTACTGGGCCGAAATCAACTGTCTCCAGCCACCTGCAGCCTCTCCTATCTACTATTTGCTTACTTTGATATGACCAGGTCGTTCCTTTTTATATGTTTATCCTGCTAATTAAAACTTAAATAATTAAGAAGCTGACAGCCAAAATCTGTAATGGAATAGTTTACAGGGGCTAAAGGTCAAAAAGCCCTATTCTGCAAGGAGCATGATCTGTGTTACATGTGAACCTATCACTTTATGATGTAATGAGCTCACCAGACTTATTGCTCCTTTAATCGTAAAACTCCTCAGTGAACACAGCGTGGCTATATCTGAATATCTATTATGATTACCATTATTACAAAAAGCGATTTTCTGCTTGTCATCGATTATCTCCTGTTCACTGATGACTAAGCAAAACGCCTGAGAGCAGAGACACAGCAAGCGCTGAGAGGGCCAAAGACAATCCCTCATAAGTGGAAAACAATGCACTGCTTCAGCAGAAATGTGTTGCTACAGGATAAGCAAAAATTCAGTTGCGCATGGAGAAATTTGAACATGATGTGGCTGGTATTTCAAATACATCTTAGTGTCTGCTTTTTAAAAATGAAAAGAGGACCACATATCAGTACCGGAAATGGAATCAGAGGTTGAATCTGTAAAGAAATGCTATTAACTCCTTTCCACCGACTGTGAACTGTACAGTTAATGTGGCAAAGTTAACTGAGGTGTAAATTCATGGCCACACCTAGAAAAATAACAATTAAAGTGAATTAAATTAAAATTAAAACTTTATTTGGAAGGAAAGTGGAACTGAAATGAATATATATGAGCACCTCCTACAGGTTTTTATTCCATGGGTATTCGAACTTGTTTCCTGTGAATTCAACTACAACATTACAGTTCTTTACATACCTCTGTGGGTGGGCTGGCTGAGGGTATTTTGAGAAGAAAAGCAACAAAAAACCCTTTGGGAATAAGAATCTGTGTTGAAAGACAGATGCAAGACTTCAGCAATTTCAGCAGAATAAACCCCCTGACTCTGAGTGATTAAGAAATTGCTGGTAAAACTTTAAGTGCTAACAGAGTTATGCAGCATGCTATAGTGTGCTGGGAGACAGTGACACTTACAAACTCAAATTCACTACTGTCTGCCTATGCTATGAAACCCACTAAATACCACAGGGATGATCAGGAATCAGGAAACATTTTATCTGGTCTGGAAATGACGGCATGCAAACTTATCACATTGCAGGACGAGTCTAACAACTACTTTTCAGTATCAAAACCTTATTTTTTAGTTCAACTTAAGACATACACAGACTAAAATGTGAATTAAAATGTGATAATTGCTCGAAGAGATGCCATCTAAATAAGGTGAAATTTCCAATTTTAAAAATCTAAATTAGATCAGATTTTGCCCATTTTTCACAGTATCCCTGCTGTCTGCATTTTATCTGCAAACATGTTTCATGTTTCATCACGTCCATGTTTCATCACAGGTGTTAGACTCTAACAGGTCTAATATTACATCTCTTACACATTTAAATATTTCTGTAGGGGTCTTTATACATTTTCTATTAATAAAGCTGCATTGAGACCAATTAATTCCATGAATTATTCTCTAATCAAGTTTATTTTAAGCTGTGGCATCTATCACAAAACACAAAGGCAAATTTCTATTCTTTTGCTTCAGAAGAATAAAACCTGATTCGGGCAGTTCCCAGAGAATAAAAGAAAATTCCTCAATGTTTTTATTTTGGTTTTCCAGAGTTCCTTGGACAGAACTTGCCAAGATTCCACGCCAGGTGCCTGGAACTGACAGTCTGACGGAGACAATTCTTTATTCTAATTGCCTCTCAGGAGCAGTTTCCAAAAGCCAAAGACCTGCCCTTGGCTCTGGGGGGTCACGACTGGTTACCCCTGAGCTAATACACCTTTTTGTAATCCACGACATTCGTGGAGCCTCAAAACATTACAGTGACTGTCCCTCCCTCTGCATTAGTACAGGAGCACATGTTCACTTCATGTACGTCACTGTTCTCCTGAGCCCATGTCGGAAGTGTTGGCCTTCTGCACGATCTGTGTTAGCTGTTCAGTTGTGGTTAAAGTCACCAAGACGACGTTTTAAAACATGTACTTTAAACAGCAGGCATAAAAATGGTGCAAAACTGGTCTCAGGAACATCATCTCAAATTATGGGAGGGCTCTGGGAAATGCTCAATGGCATATCTGAAAATATATTGCCAGAGCCTTTTTAGATATTACCAGAAGCACGGGATGCTGCCTCTGTCTTTGCAGATTGATCTGCAAACTTTGTTGTATGAGGTACAATGTTAGTACAACGATGTTACTTGTTCATCACATGACCAAGTAAAACGTGAGATTAAAGCACATATTTACATTGCTCTTGCCTTGTACTCAGAAAGTAGGCTGTGCTGTTTAAATACACGGAACAGTGAAATTCAATTATACCTTTTAGAAAGTACATCTTTTGTTGCTGGTTTATTATCCACAAAGCAGTAAATGTTTGTCAGAAAAATAGGCCTTTTCATGAAAAACCCAGAAGCGACAGCAACACAATGATATCCACACTAATGCAGTTTGACTGCAACACAACTCGCTGGAGTGTTCTGCACTACCTACACAGCCGGGATTAAAGAATTAGGAGTATACAAATGAAAATCAGTAAAGATTTCATGAACTGGGAAAAAGGGAGAACAATTAAAAAATAAGCTGGTCCCCTAACGAAGAGATTGTTGACTCGCACCGACATACAACAAAATCCCAGGGTGCCCCAGTCCCACTGTGAGGCTTTTCCAGTCCCAGTGAGTGCAGCGCTTGGGCGACGACAAGGGAACAGGGGAGAGGGGCTTGAAAGCAATCATTACCCACAAGCCAGAACATCCCATCGCTCTGTAGGCATGTTCACCCAACCCTCCCACCAAACAGCACAAACAGATGAAGAGACTTTTGAAAAGAACATTGGATTGCAAATCTTTTCTTAGAATCAGGCAAATGAATATGTACACCAGGTATCCTTCACTTAGTGAAATTCAGTTTTAAACACCACTAGATTGACTGCCATCTCATCACGTTATGTATGCATGTTTTATATGGGGATGGAAAACATCGCCGTCATTCTGTAGTGTATTGAGTCTTGCCCATTGCATTCTCGTGTAAACTCACACAGGGTCTGGAATGAAGAAGCCTGGTGTCCTTTAATCTCAACCCCTGTTCCCACCTGAGAAAGAAGCCGACCTGCCGCAGTGCTTTACAGAACGAGAGTGTTATTGATACGACAGCCTCCATTTAATGGCCGTACTTATCCCGGGCACAATCCCCCACCTTCTCCACTTCAGCTAAAGTGGAAAGTCAGGACTGGCAGCAATAACAGCAACATTGCAAAACAGGGGGATTGAGGTTATTTTAAAAACAGTAGCAAAAAAATAGTGATTGCACTGAATGAGAATGAGTTTCATGCACATGATTCCTGTGATCAGATTTCCTCACATACTCAGCCACTAGTTCAAATTCACCAGAGATGACGAAGACAAGTCACACACTGCAAGCCACATGCAAGGGGTGATAACCGCTGTATGGTACACTGTGGTAACCATCTGTAGGGTTACTTTTCTACCAATCCTTTCTTTTTTTCTCAACTAACAGCTTTTGACACTTCAAATTCTCCTCTGGCTAGATTAGAGCATTACAAGCTATCAGATTCTCTTGAAGAGAATCTCCTTTGGAGGTTGTTAGCTCAAGAAACATACAAAAAAACAACATGTGTTTGATTGTGCTCACTGGGAGAAATGGGGGAAGTCATGACACAACAGCGCCTGCCTACATCTTCACAGGCTCACAGAGAACAGCTTCCAAAGAACTGTCACATAATACACATTGAGAAGACTAATACGCTATCCAGCTTGGACTGGCTGTACCACAGAAAGGATAAAGAATGTGCTGAAAGATAGTTATTGAAATGTGCAATTCCTCTGCATTCTAAAAGCATCTTAACAGGATTGGACTTAGGTCATAAAGACGAATAACAGTGTTTTTTATGGATAAAAATGCATAGGGACAGAAAAGATTAAAATACTTGCATTGCACTGAGAGGGATCAATATTATATACTGTGTGTGCTTGGCACTTTGTTACTGTGAGTTAGGAAGACGGACAAATTGGAAATATAAGACAAGCTGGGAGAATAGATGTATGCTATAGAGACTCTGCAGATAAGCAGATACATATCTGCCTGCGCTGACGAGTGTTGTCACAGCTTTCTCAGCGCAGGGGGTCCGAATGATAATATCGGTGGGAGAGGGACCTAGACAGTTATGGCTCTGGTGTCTGCAGAAAATTGTAGAGGCCAAAGCAATTTTGCAACAACAGGCCCACTGTGCTGCCACTTTGCAGACTGGCCTTGTCATTAACGGCCACCAAGACTGAGTGGTAATTATCCCCCACACTTCACAGGCGTCCTGGATTTAAACTCTTAAGTGCGCATCCCAGAGATACTAGCAGCAAGTAGATCAGCACTAAAGCCGAAACGTCCTTCTGGGACAGCCTGTGAATCTGTGGGAAACTGATGCTCATGGATGAAGTGAGTGCTGCTGAGGAAAAATAATAAAACACGTAAATACACACAGCTGACTGATTGTGATCCAGTATTAGTATTGATCATGGGCACTATAGGCAGGGGAGAAGGACTCTTGCTGAGAGGAAATGCAACAACTCAATTAGTGCATATTGAAATTTCTGTCACTCACTCACTCCACTGCACTGTGCTACCGAAAGGCCTCTACAAATAAAAAAAACAGGCGATTGAAATTCCGAGGCCGTGCTCCAGGCAGGCCAGGCATCCGTCCTGCGGGAGCTCGCGCACTTCAAGCAACTTGTACGATTCCCGCTGCCAAGACAGACTCCAAATTCATCCCCTTCTTCAACAAACTGCTCCCCTGATCGACACCGTAAAAAAGACAAAAAGGGCCGTTTCTCGACTACTCAGCGGCTAATTAATTGACACTCGTGGAGCAAACGGTCCGAGAGGGCCCGCGGAGCTCTGAGAGGCAGGAGAATCAGGACACTAGCGCTTTCTCCTTCTGCCTGGGCTGTGTAATCACTCCCCTCAGCAGACTGGCAGCAGGGGCAGCCTCTGTGTTTGTATCCCTGGATACACAAAGGCCGTAAAGAACTTTCTCTTCCTCCCTGCCCACTGCCCTTCCCCCTCCCTGTGCTCCCTGTCTCCCGTCTCGCTGCTCTTCATTCGGCAGGATTGACAAACTCTCCGGCTGAGCTGATTAAAGGGCTTTGGGGTCACATAACTAGGCCAGCCATCCCACTCGCACCTGTCTTTGCAGTGTATACAAGTGTCTGCTGGGTGTGTCGGCTGTCATTCTCGGATCAATGGCTTTATTAAGCGGCAACGCAAGGGAAAAAAAAAACTTTTATCCTCTGCCGAAGGAAAAAAAAACAAGCTCCCATCCGACACTTGTTTGTTTTCAAAACTCCAAACATGGGGATGCTCTGATTATGTTGCAAAATAAACTATATTTACTTTTTTTTCCTACGACCACCAACAGCAAGCAAATAATTTCCTTAAGCGTAATTACAATGCGGTATTAAAAAGCTGAATGTATTTATACAAGTAAAATTAGAGTGTAAGAGGACTCACAATTCACTTGCAATGCTTTCAAAACACAGCTGTGAAAATACAAATAAGGCATTAAAAGAAGATGGAAAAGAAGGGACAAAAGGTAGGTTTCCCTCTTATGTGTTGTTATTCTTCACCCCTTTGATTTTAATGACGGTCTTCTTTTATTACCAGCGACTAAAAACATTAATAGAAACGGGATCTACTACTATCTAAACCTGTCAACCCTTTAAATGGGCTTTAAAGTAACAAAATGCTAGGACATGCATTGTGGGAGGTAGTATCTATTACTCTTTGGCTGTTACTGTTACTTCCTGACGAGTGAGAATATTAAGTTAAGAAACGGGCTGTCATGGCAGTGTAGTGGTTGGCACTGCTGCCTCACTGTTTTCCATATTCTCCCTGTGTCTGTGTGGGACTTTGATGGGTGCTTGTTTCCTTCCAAAGACTACGTTAACTGCAGTCTAAGTGAATGGGCCTCTGAACTGTCCCTGTGTGTTTGGTGTCACCGGTGTCCCATACAGAGTCGAGCTCCTCCTCCCTTGTTTCTGGGTGCCGGGAACCCCTACTATGAATAAGCAGCTTTCTGGTGATGGGTGACGATCTGGAAATCCTGTGCCAATATTTAAAGGGTGACACAACACCAGAGCGCTGTTACTTCCATCTTTTTATCATTATTATCTTTCTGAAACGTCGACACCTCTTTTCACCAAACACACACGCACACAGATAAATGCTGCTAATGTGAGATTTTGTTTTCTAAAACAGGATCAAGCTTTGCTGTGAAACAAATACTGGGAAACAGAACTTTTAAAGCACTGCTCAAGGCTTGCTGGTGATGGGCCAAAGGTGTTTGACTTGTCACTTGATGCATGGATTGTGAAGTTTATTTTAGACCAGTTAAATATCCCCTAACTTATTTGCTGTTATAGTATTATGAGTTAGAAGGAATATTGTTTTTTTCCTGCTCTGCCAAGTAAATGAATGTCTTTGTTTCCAGGACACTTTGCTGTCAGGCCAAGCCTGAAGAGTACTAGAAAAAACGCAATGCAGTCAAAGATCTTCAGGTACACAGACATATTTGAATGACTATATTTTGTAGACCTTCTCATTGACTCTCATTCTATTTTTATTTTTAGTGCTTTTAGATTTAAAAGAGATGCCAACTGGTTTATTAAATAAAGTCATTTACATTCTGTTAACCTCCCTGCTTGTTAGGTGGTACAATCTTTTTGTGGACATTTTCTCAGATTATTTCCCAGCTTTACATACTGTAGCAATGCGCAACAACCACACACTCAAATGCAAACTGTGGATGATACATTTCAGTAGTGAAGCCACAACACAGAGTTTACAATCTGGTTGTGGCTGGGAACAGTGCATTGCTGTTGAAAAACAAAAACACAATCTTAGGAGTTTGTGTAGGAGAATCAAAGATTGTTCTCTGGTATCACCATTGTCTACACTTTAGGTAACACCAACTCAAATCAACGAAGTGAGAAAAATGAGTGAGTTAAGACCTATATTATATTTAGTTTGGAGGAAGCAGAATAGATTTTGAGTGTCTGGTTTGTGATAGCTGCCAACCTCCAAAACCAGGAAGAGAAAAATCATTTAATTTTACATAACTCTAAGATCATCTTCCACAGACAAAGGATTGTCAGACCTGTATGTCAGGATGTGATTCAGTGCACTTTCATCAGCATGTGAATCTGAACAGTAAATTAATAAGTGTTTTTCAGAGTTTGGGATTGTACACCTCATATTGTACACCAAAAGATATTTTTCACCAAAGTTCAGCAATGTGCCAAATCCACATTTCTGACCCAGAGAATCTGTTTGCTTGCATCTCTGCTTTCAAAATTCTAGAATGAATAGATAAATAAGACATTTCTTTAAAATGATTCCCCAACTGGAGGAGGCTGAAAGGTCCTGCCCCAAATGGTGTTTGATTTCTAGCTTTTGCTAAACATTTTCTTCTTCTTCCCCTGACAAAAATTAAACATTTAATTTAATTCAGTTCAATGGCATGAAAAAACTAGCTCTGCTGGTATCTCAGTAACCTGACAGCAAGCAGTTTAAAGTAACATTTTCAATATCACAGAGCCGCCCAGGTGAGTGGCCAGGACTGTGAACTGTGAACTGTGATCCCCAGAGAGCAGAGGGTGAGACTCCAGACAGCAGCTGGCAATCTGCTCTGTCAGTGTGTCAGTGTGTGTGCTGGTACGAGGTACAGGGGTCGGTGTGTGCACAGGTATAAGGTACAGGGGTCAGTGTGTGCGCAGGTATGAAATACAGGGGTCAGTGTTTGTGCAGGTATGAGGTACAGGGCAGGGGTCAGTGTGTGTGCAGGTATGAGGTACAGGGGTCAGTGTGTGCGCAGGTATGAAATACAGGGGTCAGTGTGTGTGCAGGTATGAGTTACAGGGCAGGGGTCAGTGTGTGTGCAGGTATAAGGTACAGGGGTCAGTGTGTGTGCAGGTATGAGGTACAGGGGTCAGTGTGTGTGCAGGTATGAGATACAGGGATCAGTGTGTGTGCAGGTATAAGGTACAGGGGTCAGTGTGTGTGCAGGTATGAGGTACAGGGGTCAGTGTGTGCGCAGGTATGAGATACAGGGATCGGTGTGTGTGCAGGTATGAGGTACAGGGCAGGGGTCAGTGTGTGTGCAGGTATGAAGTACAGGGATCGGTGTGTGTGCAGGTCTGAGGTACAGGGGTCAGTGTGTGTGCAGGTATGAGGTACAGGGGTCAGTGTGTGCACAGGTATGAGGTACAGGGGTTAGTGTGTGTACAGGTACGAGGTACAGGGGTTAGTGTGTGTACAGGTACGAGGTACAGGGATCGGTGTGTGTGCAGGTATAAGGTACAGGGGTCAGTGTGTGTGCAGGTATGAGGTACAGGGGTCAGTGTGTGTGCAGGTATGAGGTACAGGCTCTCTTTCACTTTTTCATTCTGATTCTGATTCTTTGTCACACCATCCACACTCATTGCCCACTGTGGCTGAAACTGAAATCTTCACTCACAAGTCACTCTCAGTGCAGAGGCCTAGCCGCAAGCGAATTACTGCGCAAACAGTATATTCAAGCCTCGTAAGACAACGGACAACATGCACAGACAACAATGTACCTTTTATTGGACTCTCTCTATTGCATCCTCAGACAATCAGCCTTTTGTTTCCTGCCGCCTGCATTTCTCTCTCTCTCTCTCTTTTGATTTCTATCAATCACCAAGCAATTCGTTTAAAACACCAGGGGAGTGCCAGAGCGTGTCCGGGCAAGAGGTTCCCAGTCCGGAATTGCAAAAGAACATTTTGGGTTTCGGAGGCTTGTGGTTACAGGGGAACTACAAGGAAGTGTGAATGGAGAGCAGGAGGTGCCATTTTTCACAGAGGGTTCTGGGAGTCCGGGACAGGCTCCCTAGACATACTGTTGTACCTGATACCCCGGCTTCTTCCATGAAGTGGTTAGAAGATATCCTCGGATCAGTTTCCGATAGCGACTACCAAGCAAACAAGCTAGATGTGCCATAAGGTCTTTCTTATCTTCTTCTGTTCTGAGAGAGGGTACACTGTTTACAGCACACAGCTCTTTCGGAAATATCGTCACAGATGTGATGGATTCTGGACTGGCACCTTTTTCTCCGTGTGTTTCAGGGCTAGCCCTCCATACTTAGAAGCGTCAATAAAAGCCAGCTCTCCCCACAGCTCTCCAGCAGAGCCATGTGAAAGTGCCACTAGTCAAAGTAGCGTCCTGGCAGGGAAGTAATTAATTTTATGCAATCTCGACTGGGAGCAGAGGTAAAAGAGAAAGAAATGTGTAATGTAACCCCAAGTCCTTAATTTTAGAAATCCACTGGTGTGTGACAGCAGCCTACACCAATATGTTAACGACCTATCACCAAAGTGTAATATTAGCAGCGCGTACGGGCTGTGAGATGTTAGTTAGATCATTTGAAAGAAATTGATCTCATCAGTCTTCCATTCCTCCTCTGTGGCTGGCATTCTGAGATTTGATGCTGAGAAAAGAAGAGGGACTGTCTGTACCTGACAGTTTTTTTATATGCTACGTTTTATGAACACTGTCAGGAAATGCACATCAAGTATAAATATATCTTCATGATTGCCATTAGACCACAGGCTTCTCAGGGTAACAGATACGATATGAAATGTGTTTCATGTGTTAAAAAGTGTTACAGCACTCCATCGTTCCTTAATAAGTTATTTGGAATATGCAAGCTACTCCTAAACTCTTTTTATAATCTTCCATTGTCAGTAGAGGCTTGAAAAGCAGTTTATTTAATTTCTCTAGGTGTTGGTATGGCAGAGACACGCAGAGAAATTTCTGGTGTCTTCAGAGTCTCAAATGCAATTCTGAATGCTAAAGCAGTGGCTGAAAAGATTTGCTTAAGTTTAGCATTCATAAAGGCTTTACAGCGCTGGATGTGAGAACAAGAGTGTTTTTCCCTTTTCTTTTCATTTGTGTTTCAATAAACGTGTAGTGAAAAAAGAATGACAAGGTTAATTGTTCACTCGCATTAGGCTATGCCTGCCTTTATTGTCAAGCACTTATATGAAAAGGAACAGTTAGTATTCTCGCATTGCAGGGCTCTTTGATGCTAACAGAAGAACGCTGTGAAGTAGCTCTTTCCTCAGGACACACGCCATATAGATCACTCCCAGGACGGTCCTCTGGCAGCTCTGGGGTCAGAGGCTATATGTGCTTTCAAACACAAGAGAGTGGGGACCCACAATCACCCCCAACCTCACCACCTCTAAACGCTCCTCCACATAATCCAGGGCGTCTTTCTCAAACCCGACACCACCTCGCTTCTCTGCACTATTCTCCTTCAGCTGAACATGGCAGTGCTGCAGAATCCCATGTCTTCTGTGTTGTCTGGCGGATGATTTGAACTCTTCATCACCACTCACACAGACAACCGATGAGTAGAGAACAGCACAGCTACTCTGCAGTGGAGCAAGGTGTAAGGATCCTGTGATTCATCCATTCTCTCATTCAGATGGGCCGCCACCAGCAGGGTGCCAAGTAACAGGGGCCAGGGGGTCTTTCATTAACACAGACATCTGACACTGGAGGGTCATTCGAGAAAAGAGGTACTTAAGTGCATTAACATGGATGTTCACGGGCATTTGCTTATTTGAATCTAGATTCCTAGATGCTTCATTCATGGATGAGCACAGAAATATCGACCATCATTGTCACCACCGCAAAACACAATCCAATCCTGCAGGGATACAACTGCTTTACAGACACATACTGTACTATATACACTGAGTCTTCATCAGAGTCCCATGGCTAGTCAGCATACTTCTTGTTACTGAATTCACTTAAGACCTTGAATGGTCTAGAGCTTTATTCAGAATAACACTACATGTAGGGGTTGGAAGATGTGCTCACATTTAAATTATGACCATTTTTATTGAGCAGCAGATATCAATTGGCATAATGTGGCTTTAAAACTTGGATCGTCTTCGTCATCAAATTCTTCTTTGATGCAGCATGCGAGTGTTACATTTTCTCTCTTTACTTCCCACAAATGAACCAGTAAACAAATGAATAATTGCAGCCAACCTACAGTGATAATTATTGAGTACATCCTGAGCAAACAACGTACCTAACATTTAGCGCTTCTTTAAAATATTTTACATGACAAGATCAAAGGTAAGTGCTTCCTCAGGAGTGGCAAACCAGCATTGTTTAACTAATTAGAAGTCTAACAAACCCCCCCCAAAACAAATTGGACTTCACTAATTAACAAACCTGTTTTCATTTTTATTTATCAGAAATGCAAACTACTTATGCACTAATCCTACAATTTACGTGAGAGTTTTAAAAGTGAATAAATATTTATATATATATTCAAGCTGCTGTGTTGTTCCAGATTTGCTTAGCCAGAATCAGCAGGGGGCCCTAAGTTAATATACAAGCCAAATTAGTAGAAGCCAGTGTAGACCAAAAGCACAAACAATGGCCTAGAGCTGTCAATCACATCAATCCCTTAGCAGTGCTCTATTCTAGCTGAAGAAACCTTGAACATCTCAGGAAGTGTTTTTTTCTTCTAGTGATGTGATCACGTTGGTGTTAACCTCTTCTTCACTTCACGGTTATTTTTACATCTTCCTGAACGAGGTGTAATTCTCGGCCTTCTTAAAACAAAAACAGCAAATAAGCCGTGTGTTAAGATGATGTTTAATGTCTTGCCATTTAGGCTAGCTGTCTGCTTTTTTTTTTTGCTGTTGCATAAGAAACGCAGCAGAGACAATAGGATAATGACATTGCTGTATCTTATATCTTACCAGATGCGACATTTGTTTTACAATAGGAGCTTGATGATGAAGGGTTTCGTACTGGGTTAAGATTATATTATGGCATCATATATTATATATTATGATGCATCAGGCCTGTTTGGAAACTTTGTGTATGAAAGCAGCAACAGAATGTCTTGAGATATTTTAAAACTGAAAAAGATTATCTTCCCAAGGAGCCAGCCAGGACCTTGGGCAGCCAGAGTGTCCTTCAGAAACACACACGCAGAAAACAGTGATCAAGCTTTCTCGGCTTCCTAGCAGCTGAGCTGGGAAATTCAAGAGCTCTTTCGTCGTAGCTCTGCGCAGGGCTGGCTTTGTTTGGGAGGCTGTACGGGGAAGGGATCAGGCTTCAAAGTGATACGAGCCAGCGATCACTCTGACAGACGTTGTGCGGGGTTTTATGGCAGAGTTCAGTGTGTGGCTGATCACAGCAGTAGTTAGTACCTGTTGGCTCTGTGCCCCGCTGACATTGTCAATCTTGCTGCTGGGTTTCGGGTAGGTTGAGCTGTCAGCCTCCCTCTCCCTTGCCTCCAGTATCAGAAGAAAAAGTTCAAAGGCTTCTGTTTTCAGAGCAAACAAACCATTTCATTCTAGGTTAAACAGCACCGACCTGCAGGGACAGGTTTAAGCCATGTCTGCCTTATTCTGACAGGATACCACTGATGGCACCGATCGCAGAGGGCCATGTCTCACAAACGACTCAGCGCCAGATGCGCAAGAGAACTCTACTTCTTTTATGCGACCTGAACTGTCTCTCTACTGTTCATTATGAGCCAAGATCTCCAGTTTGGCATAGCTGGCCCTTATTTAAAAGCATCTGTCAGCACCTTAAGTCACCAGAATCAGAGTTTCCAGTGGCCTATCTTGTGTTCTTCGTATTACTGCCAATTTGTACTTGAAATGTGATGATGTTAGAATTATGACCTACAAAGCCAATGATGAACGGTGAAAAGCACAGAAACTTATATTGATATCAACAAATCTGAACTGCTGTCACTACAAAATTGGAAAATTGGACCTACGCTTATTTTATTTTTGTAATTCTCCTCATTAGTTTTAATTTCTGATCCATGCACCGATTTCAGAGGCTCAGATGTGGAGTAAACTCCGCTGTGGATCTCAGGTTTATAAATCAGACAGGAAATGTCAGGTCTGCCCTGAGGTGGCAGCAAAGGTAGTGGGTGGTTGTGCGTGTGGGATAGCTGCACTGAACTGAAACTCTCCATGGTATAATTACAGGCAAGAATTTCAGACTGCAGCTCTGCTCGGCTGTGACCCGGGCCTTGCACGTCACCACGATCCCGGCTTGCCCAGACTTGACTGCTCCTCACACACGTCCTGTCCCTGTGAGCTCACATGCCAAGCAGGACCCAACAGGACTACAATAGCCTTCTCCCAGGGTCACTCCAGGGCTGACGCTATAGTGAATCAATGAGCCCATTGTGTGTTTTGTAAGCCAGTTCCGTAGTTGTGAGGGGCATCCCAGAACAGCATCCTGGGGGCGGCAAGCTGTAGCTCAAACGAATTTATTTTCCACAAGTTCCAACACCTTGTACTATTATCTGCTGCCACAGATATCTCTATAAGCGGCCAGGCGTTTCTCTCCTTGAAGACTTCAGAACATTCCAGACGTCTATAGGAGGTCTGTCACGTCAGTGTCCTTAAATACCACAAGGTCTTCCATCCGACCTGTACTTACTGATCTGGCCCAGTTACTTCTAGAACTCAGAACAGTGTATCCCCTTTAAAAAGAAGTAAAAGAAAAGGTTTGACTACCACTGTAACTTCACCCAGCCCCTCTTACAGTGTCAGCTCAGACAGATGATAAAAAGAAGTCCAGCTGAGAGAAAACAAACAGCTAAATTACATTTGATGAGCAGCTAAGCTGGAACAACAGCTGCCAGCTGCCCACACCTTCTCAGAAACATAGCTGGACACCCTGAGGAATAGAAATTCCAGAGGTTGTAAATGTAATGAAAATATCGGTACAGTAGGCAGAATCATCGGCCCATCTCCTAACCGCTTCTTCTGATTCAGGGTCGCGGGGCAACCGCAGGCTATCCCAGCGTGCAACAGGCTCAAGGCAGGATACACCCTGGATGGGAGGCCAGTCCATCACAAGACATTTGGGCTGCTACAAAATACTGTTTTGTCTTTTATATAGCTTTGACTGCTTTTAAAGGTTTTGGAAGTAAACCTTTTCAAGTTTATTTTGATCAGCGAAATGTACAGATGAGCTAGCAAAACCACGCTCCCTGCATAAAGAGAACAGGCCATCGATGTGTAGCCAGGAGTCTTTAAATTTCCCCGAGAAATATTTTCCCTTCATTCTTCCTGATAACCAAACATACAGGCCTGGTGCTGTCATTGCCGGATAACACTATCAACACCTGGAATGTGTGTTTTTTCTCAGACAGAAACTATTTTTATATCCAATCGCGGCTGCAGTGTTGACTACAAACGATATGTCAAGGACAAGAAACTGAATCAGACATTAACAGAGTCTGATGATTCGCTGAAGTAAGAAATACAAAAGTAAAAGTCATCCAACAAACCTTGTAAAGCTTTTACATCCTGGTAAAAAATCAAACAAGTACTGTACATTATAATAATAAGCATTGTAAATATCTAAGAGGCAGCACAGTGGCACAGTGGTTAGCAGTGCTGCCCTGGGTTCAGTTTTTGGGGTGCTGTCTGTGTGGGGTTTGTACGTTCTCACTGCATTTGTGTGCATTTTGGCAGGATGCTCTGGTTTCCTCCCTCTGTCCAAAGACTGTGCAGGTAGGTTAATTGGTTTCTGGAAAATCAGCCTTGATGTGTGCATGTCTGTGTGTGTCTTTTTGTCTTCCCTGTGATGGACGTCCCGTCCAGGGTGTATCCTATCTTGCTGCCCTGTTACCCTGAACTCGTATAGAACGGTACCCATTATGGTGGGGTGAATATCTGATAATAAAATAAATGTTTTAACTATCTTAATAATTTGATGAGTGAGCGCTTGTCCAAAACTGTCCAGTGGAATTTCAATTAACGTTTGGGTTCAATAATCATCAGAAGAGTGTGAGTTCTGTCTCTGTGTGACATGTTGCACCTCAGGGCTGCAAGCACAATATTTGTAGGCTTTCTGTGGTCTCGATGGGGGAACTTTGAGCATAGGAGTTGGTTGTGAGAGAAAGGGCTTTCACAAGAGATTCAAAAAGTTCACCAACAAATAAACAATGAATGTGGACAAAGCAAACTCAGAATTGCAAGACTTACTGTAGCAACACGTTTTGCTAGGTGTAAGGTTTTTTTCAACTTGTAAACCAGTTATCATTCAACAAGAGGAGGAAATCAGGTAACAGTCTATCTACTAAGCCCGGTACCTTATATTCCTCTGTATTAATAATTAGCTATGTCAGAGTGTCATCCTGTAACTCTAATTAACCACAATATGCAGTGATGCGCACTGACTTAATCTTTGAGATTCAGTACTTGAGAATTTCTAGCAATGAAAGATTAAAGGAAGAATGTTGCAGCTTCTCAGTTAATACAGCTCATATACAGGGAAATGTATTGGGGGCAAAGTAAAAAAAAGACACTGGAAAATTCCCCCTGCTGGCTCTGCTGCACTGTGATTTTCCTTGTCTCAGCTCCTAATGTGCCACACAGTGTCTCCCTGCCCAGGGATTTGACAAATACAGACAACAGCTGGGTTCGGATCTCAGGGGACAGCGAGAGGAGTGCTTGGCTTGTCAGGAAGTGGAAGAAAAACAAACCCTATAGCGCATCAAATTTTCATACAAGCATCAGTGCACAGTTAAGAGCTGTTTTATGGAACAAAATCAGCAGATAAATATCCTCCAGGAACAAATGAATTATAATGTTTTGTTTATTTTGTAGGATATCAGAGTGATAGTTGCCTTTTATTTAATTTAATAAAAAATAAAGACTGTCAGACTGTCATAACCCTGCTGTTGTCCTCACTGGAGTATACTTTTTTCAGAAAAAAAAAACACATTTTTTTTCCTATACCGTGTATGTATAAATATAATCTAGATTTTAAAAGCAAACTAAATATTCTCCATAATCACTTTCTCCTGTCCATCTTTCAGGCTCTGAGCACCACATCTGCCATTCTCATCCTGAGTTCCTGTCGCTTCTGGGTCAGAATAGATCTCGCAAAACCGCACCTGTCTTGATCTCACAACGATCTTATCATCTCTTTGTCATGCTGTCAGTCACAAAAATCAGCTCTACTTGTTTCCTTTCTCAAGAAAATGATGTCAGCCCCTGGAGGGGGGGGTTGCTTTGGAATTGATTGTGATTGAAATGACTAAAAAATGCCAGAAAAATGGTCATTTTGGCTTCCTGTAAAAAACACACACACAATGCCTTAACAGCTAGCACTTCCTTTAATTGATGTCTGTTCTTAGGACAACACAAAAATATCACTAGACTGCTGCTGCTCATTTAAGCTGAAAAGAAAAATCATTCTTTAACCACAATCATGGCATCTACCACTGCTGCTACTCCTACTAAAACTCCTACTAGTACTACAACGCCCGCTATAAAACTCAAACTTTAATGACTCCGACTACCACTACTACTAAACTACTACTGTTGCTACTGCCAGTACTACTAGAAGCCGATTGCCTGGATGGCACCAACCCACAAAATAAACTATTTTGAACATCAAGTTCAACCATCATTGCAAAAAGGATGTAATCAATTATCAACAGATTAAGAAGGAAAGAAGAAATTTAACCCAAATAATAATAATAATAATAAGTATCTATATATATTGAAAGACAAAATAAAGTAAAACCTTTTCTTTTCTTATGAGGAAAGAACTAAAAGAGAACCAGATGCAAAGTTTTCCTTTTTTTCGACTGAGCCGTGCTGCAGAGCTGACCCAGGCTCCAGGACCCAGGACCCAGCTACTGTTGAGGCGATACAGCAAAAAGGCTTGGTTGCTTCCATTTTCAGCCAGGACAGGAGCTTGCCCAGACAAATTGAATATATTTGTTGTCTACAGAGCACTCCTAAGGTTTATTTCAGAAAATAAATTAAATTGGACAAGAGGCAAAAAAAAACCCAACAAAATAAATGTTCTTCCAGATCCATGCACTCAGACTCATCTATTATTTATTCGCGTCTGAAAATTACATGATGCAATAAACTGGATGGTGGGCAGCTGGAGTTTCCAGGGGAGTTAATTAACCCCTTCGTTTAGCATCACTTTTATGTTCACAAATCTTTGAAGACTTGTGACTGAAATATTTAGAAAATGATGTTCTCAGCAATACTGCCACCTTTGCTTTTTTTGCAAGGGAAATGCCAATGATAGATACTGTATCTAAAGAAAAATGGCTGATCTCTGACCTGCTGCATTCATTACTGCTCAGCATCAAGGGTAAATCAATTAAACAGTGTGGGGAACTTGGAACAGCTCTGTGGATTTCAGAGCTGGATTTAATACATTTTGGAAAGCTTAGTACAGTGTGGTTAAACATAGAAGCAGCGCATTTAATACCAAAGACCCAATACACAATAGAGATCGGAGGGCCAGTAAAGCGCAATGTGATGGACTCTGATAGCTTTTTTTCTGAGGATTCTCATCCAGAAAAAAACACAGGATTTTTGCCTGTTGCTCAGAGGAAGTGGACTGATTTCAGAACTAATATTGGCTAACAAGGGCGGCTCAAGATCACGAACCTGGGAAAACCTGCCTGATCAAACACCCCCAAAACCGCAATTTCAAGTCTGTGTTCCCACACGCTCCTGTTGCAGCAGTGTTGTAATGTGAGTGTGACACCCACATAGCCTGCGGTCCATGTGGCAGACAAGTTTAGTCACTCTGCTCAATTGTATTGTCATCTATATCTCCGCTCCACTGGAGGGTGAAGCTCGATTGCTGCTGGAAAGGTGTGGCCTGTCTCTCCAGAGTCACAGCCGACGGAGCCCTCTCGATAATTACTGCACGACGCCGAGCCTCCATCTCACCACTTGAAGACCCGGCTCCCCTCTCTCTTGTACACAGGATTTACGTTCCTCTGCCATGCTAGGGTACATTTAACCCTAAACAATTCTACACAACGTGTATTTTTTCCCTCTCTTTGGTTTGCTTTGCTTTTGAAGTTTGCTTTTAAGAATGCTGAACACCTTGAAAGAAACACAATCACTTTTCTACCTCGTATAGCTCTGTATTTGCACATTCCCGTGCAAGTCTCATTCACACACGCTTTTCCAGATAGGCAAATATAAGAATATAACAAGGCCAACTAAATAAAAAAATAAAATATAATGAAAATAATAAAATAGATTATAAAAGTATTGTATTTTCTTTGGGCAAAAATGGAATCTGTGTGACGGATTACCTTTAGAAATAAACATTTAATATTTTGCGTGCAGGCTTTCCTGCCCTTCTACATAAAATGCTTTTTTTCAAATCCTACAGAAACATTAAAAGCAGTACCAGTGTCAAACCTAACCAAAACATAGCAGGCAGGCTAAAAGTGCTGTAACAACATTGCAAGCCGAAGTGACACATCCTCCTCTGACCACCACAGCAAGACAAATGTGACAGCTTCTCAGTGTTACTGCCAAACCACAAAAATTATAGCTCAACCTGGGAAGACTCCCAGGAAGTTTCATCCATGGATTCAAGGGTAAAAAATATTTTTGCAGATGTTTTTTCTATAATCTGTAGCCCTTGTCCTATTCTTTGGGAGCTCTCAGCCTGTAACAGGTATTAGAGGGGCCAGTCTCACCCTATGGTCTGTGTGGGTCCTAATGCCCCAGTAGAGTGACTGTAAAAAGGCGCCGTCCTTCGGATGAGACGTGAAACCAAGGTCCTGACTCTCTGTGATCATTATAAACCCCAGGTTGTTTCTTGAAAAGAGTAGGAATGTTACCCCAGCATCCTGGCTAAATTTCCCATTGGCCTTTACCAGTCATAGTCCCCTATTAATCCCCAGCTCTGAACTGGCTTCGTCACTCGGGTAGCTGGTGTGAGTGGGGAGCGTACTGACACACTCTGGGTGCCGTCACATCATCCAGGCGGGTGTCCTGCACACTGATGGTGTAAAGTGCTTTGATCGGAGTATCCAGAAAAGTTTAAGGAATTATTATTATAAAAACCGCTTGCAATAAGCCTAAGACACAAAAGTGTCATCCATAGTCAGACAGCCAGATATCAAAGATCACGGAATAGCCTGCTTGTCAAAATAGCAAATACAAGACTTTTAGTTTAGTTTGAAAACATACCTCTTGGACTTTTACCTTAATTCTGGAAGAATTTAATTAGCTATCTTCCTTTTTTTCTTTCCTTGGCAGAAACTCTTATCCAGCATATGATGTGAATTCTGGGCAAGCATTTTCACTGGAACAGCTTCGATTCCTTACAAATTCCTGCCAAAATCCGATATTCCACAGCAGCTTGTACAAGTCCCAGCCTGATGAAAGTAAACCTTTAATTGAAGAGGCATTATTTAGTTTTGATCTTGTCTACGGTCCATTTAAAACACCACTCTTAGAATATTTGTTAGAATTGCAAGTTAAAAAATTTCAGATTTCTTCTCAATTGTGATATGTAGAGAGCAATATAATAAATATTATGAATGGAAACCCACACCACGTATTGTTTTTTTCTTTGCCTACAATCTGTATTGAATCTGTGCAGTATTTTTTGTATCGACAATGAATCCATTGCAAACCAATACCATATTCATAAAAGGCCATTAACACTCAAAATCAGTTAATGGGCTGTGTAGCAAAACTACTGAAGTTCTGAAACGTCTCAACATCCATCTTGTCTCCACTCAACAATTGATCGGCTAACAGAAAAAAAATGTTTTGACAGATTGTCATCATTTACTTATTCAACTCAGGTCTGGCACAACAGACGCATACCATTGATACACTTACTGGTTCTACTAAAGGTTTGGGGAGGACTGGAGAATTAGGCTTTCCTTTTTTACCTGTCTCAACATGTGCAAAACACATTTGCAGATCACCCCTACGGTTTTTCTTTTCCTAGTTCTCAGCAGTAGTGCAACACACCCTTGTTTGCTCGACGTAGAGGGATAACAAACTTTGATATAGAGAAAGAAGGTGACAACAAATTGTTACGCCACATTCAGGTGTTCCTTCCTAATCCTGAGAGGGTCATCCTTGCTGAGGGTAACTGAAATTTTCAAAAAATCTAAAAAACAGACACCTGGTTGTGGTCCATAAAACAGAACCCTGAGAAAAACCTTGTTTTTCTACGTTGTCTATATTGTTTTACAGTATTTCAAGTCTTATAGAATAGAATAGAATTAGATCTTCACAGAACTCTTAATTAAAGAAGAAGGAAATCTGTTTGAATGTATAACACAAAGACCCGATATTAAATTGGATTTTTAACAAAATGACGCTGCAGTTTTTTTCCTTGTGTGAACATGTATATGAAATCATAGATGCAGTAACCTGCTTGAGCAGCAATGACTTCACTAGATCTGTGCTGTACAGTAAGTGTCTATGAGTCTCTCACATGGGCTTGTGGGAGGTTTGGTCTTTTCCTCCTTGCAGAACTGCTTCAAGTCGGTGACATTTCACCAACTTGATGTTAAACCATCCAGTTCTTCAGGCAGGAAAGCAGTCCCAATCCATGATAATCCACCACCACCCTTGGCAACTGGGATGAGGCTCTTCCATTGGTACACAGGGTTTGGTTTTTGCCACAGAACATATTTCTCATATGCAGAAATACTTCTTCAACGAGAGAGGCCTGCAGATCCTAGAGTTTTAGTCTTCTTGGATGATTTTCTCAGTTGTTCTTGAAGAGCTCTTGGCCAAATGATCACTGAAAATGAACCTCTGAAAATGATATGTTTCCACTAACCTGTTATGATAACTCATATAGGACAAGATGGCTCAGGGGGTGATATTTGTACCTCATCCAATCCCTTCATTCCAATTATCCCCTTGATTGTGCACAGTAAAATAGGGGTTATTTTGTAATGTAATGTATTATTTCACATAGTTTCTAGTTGATATACCATTAGATCTCAAAAACACTGAATTGGTAAACCTTTTTTACAAGACAGATTTGATTAAACAAGGGTACCCTGGTAAGAGATTGTAATTTCCATAATCATATTGGGGGGTTCACAAACTTTTTCTCAGCACTGTAGGTCTCGCTCAACAAAAGAAAAGCACACATATAGTATAAGAAAAAAAACACACTAACATCATTCACGTATTGATACGATAGATCATAAGCACCCCTTGTGTCCAGTTAACAAAATCACTAAATGGTTCAAGCTTTCTGGATGCTGTCTCGTTCCTTACTCGTATCCAAGCGCAAGAATGAGAGGTCACGCCTTCTTTTCAGACCTCGCTGGTTCACTCTAATTGTTAGTGAAGACAGAACAACTTCAAACTGCAGAGGAGTGTCAGTGAGGCAACTCCTAATGGATTAATTGAAACAGCTGTTAAGTAAATATCAGTCCTGAAAGCATTTCCACTTTCCCCCTCTAATTACATATTTGGAAATTGAATTAGTTGTAATAAATGAAGATTATTCTTTAGCTGCTCTAACCTAACTTTTATGGAGCCAATAATGAAAGTTTCATACAACCAGTGGCACTCATTTTATGAGCATGGGGTTCCATGTCTCACACGGATCATTACTCTGCGGTGGGATCAGTCCGTCTTTATCCCTGCTGTTCAGTTCTTTATTCCTTTCCTTCTATTAAGAGTCAATAATTTGCAAAGCGCTTTGTAATGATCCATCCTTACGACGTCCCCTACAGTACTTTGACAAATCCAGCAAACACAAAGACATGAAACCATGCTGGGATCTGACATTTTGGTATTGTAATAACTGCGCACCTATTTCAAAGCGCTCTCGCAAAACAACATTTCTTCCCTGCCGCTTAGCCATTTTTTTCTGTCGATTTCTTAAAAAATAATGTTTTCATACTGTGACATCCGGTCGACAGCACTAGACTTGGGAGTAATTTTTATCACTTCATCAGGTCAATACAACACAAGCACGGAATTACCCAAGAGAGTTCCACAAAACAGGTTTTTTGGTTATAATAAATGGAAATGGGCCCAAATAGAGCCGTGCTCAAGAATAGATTGAAAACGTTAAGACAGGCAATCTGGAATTTACAAAAAAAGAAAGGTACATTATTTGGTAGTGGCTTTTTATTTAAGCTGAAAAGAATAACAAAGAATCTATTTGTGATGTACTGTTTGCAAGTAGTTTCCAAGTGCAAGAAATAGTTTTGTAACACTGTGTCGTCAGAAGAAACTATCATACAGACATAACACCTTCTAGTAAAAAAAGTAATTTGGGGTTTAAATCCCAATAATCGCTGGGTAAGAAAGCACTTGTTATTCTCTACCCCTTTCCACTCTGAAAGACTTCACTTTTTTTTCTGCGGCTGTCAACACTAATTAGAATTTGATCGCCACACACCAGCCCTCTTGTTGCTGTTGTTGTTTTCCCAGTCAGCCTGCTCGCAGAGAGAGCGACGACCATCTGTCCCACGTTTCCTCATCTCATTCCCCCGTCTTTCCCGCAACCCGCCCTCCCTCGTGCCATCTTAAATGACGGATGCAGCAGAGACACAATGCAGCGCTCCTCTCTGTCTCGCTCATGTGCCCTTTCCCCCACAGCTCTCAGCGTGTCCCCTATCTCACCCCTCTTGCCACCCCAATCCCCCAGTTGCAGGGTACCCTCTGTTCTTGGTGTGAAATGCACTTCTATAGAGTTCCCACTTCCGTCCAGAGCAGCAATATCTCTAGCATAATGTGGTGACCAATAAAGTACACAATATTCTAAAACATGCCTCAGCATCTTTCTAGCCTTGTTTACTGCTGAGCTACCTTTTCTCTTTTTCTTTGCTCCCTTGGGGCTCTCTTAACACCTTCTCTGCTCCTTAATACTTGGTATCATCTCTTCAACTACCCTCACTGACCCATCTTTTTGTCTGGGTTCTCTTTCATGGAGCTATTGTTTTCTCTTCCTCGTCCCTGCTCCCCTCTTTCACTCCTCTTGATCTCCCTCACCCCTTCTCCTCCACCTCTCCTTGCCCACAGCTACTGTAGGTACCTGTTGGAGCTGGTAGAGTGGCAGCACTGCACCAACCTCTCCAGAAACTGGTGGATAAAACCTGCAAGAGCAGGGGATAACAGGAAATCTGGCTGCAAATAAAAAAGCTTTTTGATAATTGAGACACACAAAACAAAACGCTTTTCTTTCCTCCTGGGATAGGAAAGTGGGGATGGTGCAAAGATTAAGTGACTGAGGTTAGGAGTTTCAGAAGTGAAGGAGCAGTTTTGAAAGCAATGGCCAAGTCGAAAAAGTAAAGAAGATCAATATTGTGAGTGTACAATCACAAAACAGAAGGGGAACAGACTGAGAGCTAGATGTGGCACATTTACAAAGGGGTTTAAAAAATAATTTTAATACAAAAAGGAGCTAACCAATGCTACTTTTATGTACAGGTTCATAGCTGTGTGTTCTTCTTTTAAATTGCATTCATATAATCTCAAGATCAAAATGAGATGTTTTTTTTTTCATTTTTTTAAAGCAACCTTTTTAAAGAGGCCTACTGTAAATTGGCTATGGAGTTTCAGAGATAAATGAAGTACCTGTCAATTCACAAGAGACTGACAGGCTCTTATTTCTGCCCATTAGAAAATCTAATAAATTAACTAGATTTGTTTAAGGGGGAAAAAATCACCATCTTCAGTCGAAGCATTCTTATTAGCCTAACATTGTCCTACATCTAAAAGAGTCTCTCATCCTCTTCACTTTTCTCTCATTTTAATTAACAAATAAAGCCAGAAGCACTAATTAACCCTGGTGGAGATTTGATTTTGCAACAGTGCCCTTGTGTTGTGAAAATAAAAAACTAAAGAAAGCAGTCCTATCACATCCATCCATGACTCATGGTGGCCGAAAGGCTCTGTTAAAGGCCTGGGCCGGTTTGCTCCACTTGCCCCATGATCCACAGAGTTAATGACCTGGCATCTACAGTTCATTCCAGCTGTTCACAGGTAAAAGGGGGAAAAGTGCAGTTTGAGCCTTTCGAGGTTTTGCAAGCTGCAGGGTTAAACACTAAGCCAGCAACAGGTGGTGCTTACTCCATGGTTTTTACTTTATATGGAATACATTTGCATAGGAAGACACACAGAGATAACGTATTATTATAAAAACATACAGTTCCGCATTTCTCTTATGAATTAAGTATTAGAGCAGCACCATACTTGCACAAGATGGATCAAGGTATTAGGCAATTGGAGTCCTGTTTCAGTCCCTGGCACACCCCATCTGTGGACTGTTTTAGATTAAAATTCCCTTATCCTAGATGCTGGGCTGTTTTCTTTTCTGTATTTCTGGGAACATGTATTAAGCTCCTATGTTTGTGAACACCACAAAGTAAAGGCAAATTTCTTAGAATTACAGTAATACCGAGGCTAAAGAAACCAAATCAGCTCATTTGGATTGAACTGTGTAGGTAAGCATTTCAGTAACTGTCCACAGACCTGCTGTGTGTTTTATGAGTGGAGGTTCTTTTTTAAGTTATGTACCTTCTACCAATCCACCAGCAACACAAAGAAAGGAGATAAACTGCTCTTTTGCAGGTGAATAGGAAACAGACGTAGTTTGTCGTTGTGTGGTCGCTGTTCTGTTCAAGGTAATGGCTGGTTGGGGAGGTAATGTACCTTGAGCACCTACATCACTGCCCGGTGCAGGGGTCAGCAGCTTAAGGGTTGTTAGCCATTACTGGCTTGCAAAGTGACTTTTAATGGTACGTGCAATAAAAGTCTAATAAGCCACAAAGAAATTAAGTTAAAAAAATCAATGAAAACTAAGCTTGAATCTTCTGTAATTCTCTATACCATGCTACTCAATGAAAGCTCCTTGGCAAAGACAAAAAAACATTAACTTATGTACTGCATTATTTTTCACCGGACTAACCTATTGTTTGCAAAGAAACAAGTAATAGGTTTATCCCATGCTGAAAAGAAGAAGAAAGAAAACACAACGTTTCGGCCGTGGAGCCTTCTTCAGGTGTGAGTCTATTGTTTTCGCAGGAAAGCTCGCAATCTGTGTCTCTAATAAAACTTTTCACTAGAAACCCATGCATGGCACAACTACAGGGGAAGATATGGCTAAGAAGTTTCTAAATCATCTCGGGGAAAGAGGGACTGACATCAACACAAGACGATTTCTGACGATTTGTGGTGTCCCTGCCATGGTCGGAAAACAGAAGGGATGTGTAAAGATCCCATTTGCCATCCCAATGTAACATTTTTATTGTATTATCCATCAGGAAAATCTTCGTGCCAAAGTTTCAAATCGTGAGCTTAGTAATGTGATGATTTCAGTAGTGAAAGCAAACTAAATGGTACAACATATTAATTTATTAATATTAATTTATGAATTGTATATATTACTATATTTTAATATTAATCTTGTATTAATCAAAATGCAAGTAAGGCAATTGCTGATATTAAATATCAATGGCCCACAAACCTGCCAAAACAAACTCTTGCAATGCCCCTTCTGAAAAGCTGCCAGCACTTTGGTTTAGTACAGTAATGCCAAAATCTGACCCTGCTTTAACATTTCATTCTTCACTGAGGCTCTGCGAGCACGAACAGGTGCAACAGAAAGCTCTTCATATTCTAACAAGAGGTACTTACCATAAATTACTGGGTTGAAAAAAATCAACAGCTTTTAAAAACCACTAAATGCTTCACAGTGGAACATAATCCTGATTTATTTTCAGAATCCAGCTTTATATAAGTATAGGTTTTGAAAACAGAAAACATAACACTTAGAAGCATTCAAGCACTGTAGAAGCTTTTTCAGAAAACTGCAGCAGAACTTTGCAGGACAACAAGAAGGAAACTGTAGCACATTCAGAATATAAACCAATAACCCACAGGCTGTGTAATGTGAAGTATGTAGGCTTCACCATGTTGTGCGTACACAGCAAGTTCTGACACAAATCTCATGTTTAAACCACTAATGGGGATGCCTTGAACATCACTGAAGCTTTTGATAAAAAGCTTTTAGCCTTCTTTTTGGGGGCGAAAGCTGCTAACAGCCAAAACTCCCTTAAATTAAATTAGGGTTTAATTTCTTAAAAGTTCTTAAGAAATTAAAGATGAATGCATACATGGAAATGCATAATATTAATGCTGTATTGAGCTAAGAAAAAGGATACACCCATCGTTATTAAATGAAAAACTCTCAGAGGCATTTAAACAAATTTGATTGCAGGAGAGAGTTTTCTTATAAATGAGGGATAGACTACAGCACTGCAAGACCTTCCAAAACTAAGGTTATTAAATATGTTATTATGCACTTCAGGTTGCTTTTTAACAACAGTGCTACCCATTTATTTAATAAGTTATTTCTTCCTCCCTTGAGTTTATTCTGATTCACACTAAATGAAATGTATTAGCGTGGCATGGAATTGTTAAAACCGTGCACAAAAGCTGTGAACTGCATTCAAATGAAATTCATCTGCAAGAAGTTAGTTAATGCAAACAAAGCCTTGTTAAAAAAAGGGACCTGTTTTACTAAGGCAGCCAGCAAACAAGGTCCCAGAAGGTGTGTAAATGGTGAAAAATGCAGAATACTCACGGGCTAAAAAGACCCCCAGAATCCAAGCAGTGCAATAGAACCCAGATGACAGAAAAAAACAAAATCTGTGGAGATGGACAGTAAGTTGACTATGATCTTGGCCAAGTTCTATCACAGTGAGTTACTTCTAAGAATCCGAATGTGCAGGAAGTCTGAAGTGGGGTTGTTGATCATCCAAAAACAAAAAGCAAAGAAATGTTCTTTATCCCAGACTGCTCGGTCACAGGCTGAAACCCTGTGACCACCAACTGATCGGTAGAAACTAAGCTCGGGTGGGGGGGTAAAGGATAGCACTACTGGGACCATCAACGTTCCATGACCACTTAAGAAGCAGAGTAAACTATGGAAACAAACCCTAGGAATGTGGTTTCTGAAACATTTTTTGTTTACTCTTTGGAATGATTTACTATAGCCGAGTAAGCCAAGTAATAAGAAACATACAAACAAACATGCAAAAACCATGTAAGGTTTAGAAATACGAATTCTTAAGACATTAAGATTTACAACTACATTTTTTTTATAACTTACATTTAATCATGCGACACACTCCAGTGCTTTAGCCTCCCCTGACTTCAAACTACTTGATCTACAACAGTTGATCAAGCTGTTGGCATGTTATTGCTGCGAACCAATTACTGTCAGGCCAGTGTCTGCTGCAAAATCAAATTGGTTCATATTACAATCTGGAGGAGGATTACAAAGCTTATTGAAAGAAGGCATCACGACACACACCTTGGTGCCATAATTTAACTGAATATAGAGGTATTCCAATATCAGAGTGGTACAGAGTTCATGCACAAAGAAAAGATGTTTAAAGAGAGTGATTGTGCTGTGTAGAAAGAGAGAGAGAGTGTCAGTGTCCAGATTCTGATCCCGTGCACAAACAGACTGGCACAGAACAAAGCTACGCCTCCACTTCCCCTCCCTTCCTCAGAAGTCACACAGCTCTGCCGAGGTCTCACAGGAACTCAATGGGCAGAGACACTGAAAGGGCTCCACTGGGTTGGCCGTCTCATTGTTGAGCTGTCACTTCATGGCGCACAAAGAATCATGGCCACAGTGAATACCTTCCAGTTGCTGGCTGCAGGTCAAGTTACGGAACAATGGCGCCTGGTATGATGGATGAGCACGATAGCATAGCGATTGTATGGAAGGGCACAAGGAGTCAGGGCTGAGACAGTGGTGGAGGGGACTAGGTTTAATGGAAAGGATGCTCAAAACTTTGGGATGAGGGGGCGCTTCTGCACAGATCTTTACAGCAACGACTAGAGGAAAGCTGAAAATAAGTACTTATGTCCATTGTTCATGGATGTGCCCAAATCTCTACATATAACTCAAATATACTGATATATTTAAATATTCAAACGTGTATATATGTAATATGCAGAGACCTACAGTAATGTGAAAAAGAAAGTACACCTACTCAAGAAGAAATGGCTTTATTACCATTCCCAGACTAATGAGAAACAACCGTACTTTCTCTGAGACCGTCATAGATATGTTTTGACCCAGGCGAGTTTCCACAAACCTGAACGCCCAGACCAAACTGACAAAGGTTCTGATTTGATATATAGATGGGAACAGTTCCTGAGGACCAAGCAATCATGTTCACTTGTTCAGCAGCACCTGTTCTAATCACCTTCTCAACTGATGTGGCAGCAAGGCTACTGACTCTTGGGTGATTTTTTAAAAATAAATAATGACAAAATAAAGTTTGTATGTGTTATTTGTCACTTGAGGTTAGATTTATCTCCTGTCAGGACTTGGTGAGGACTAGGTGAAGGTCAGCTATGTCTTCATACTGTATGTAACACCATACAATGGTAAGGGGGTGTACTTTCTTTTTCACATCACCTACAGTATATGTACACAGTGCAGGGAAATGCTAATGCTCCACGTATTGCTACAGTGTGTGCTCCCCTTGGTCGCGCGGTAACTGAAACATTTTTCCAGGGCTCCGCTCTCGACCTTGCGGTTCTCTTCCATCCTGCCTGCTTAGAGCCGACACCCAAGGGGGCTCACTTCTGGGTCAGTGGCTGGGTGCTGGAAATGGCAGCCCAGCCCCAGGAACGACAGTCTAAATGTCACTGCGTCTCCCTCTGCCCTGGGCCTGCCTGCGCGGCGCGCGGTCTTTAAGCAGTGGCCCGATCGCTTGCCCTCCCTGAGCACGTTCACAGTTGCACACGGACACATGTACTTCAACTCACACACAGCAGCTAGCAGGCAGAGGGGAGATGGGTACAGGCTTTCAACCCTTCTTACAGCCTCTCAGATTGCACTGGGCCAGTACTGTCAATCTCTTCTGCTCAAGAGCACATTCACACACTACAGCGCGTGGCATCTTAAAATGATTTACTCTTCAAAATACAATTTAACAGCAGTCAATGCCCTTAACAAAAATATTTAAAGAGGCTTCATTTAAATGTAATCTAAATTTAAATTGTCACCTTTGACCAATCCTGGCTTACATTACATTATGTGAAACAAAGATTTCTTACATGTGGTGGTCCAGCACATGTGAGAGAATTTGGGTAGGATTTTTTATCTCCTCCATTTAAAAGATGAGGTTCAAAAAGCCTCTTTTTTGAGCTTCTGAAAGTTCACAATATTCTGCTGTGCTAAACGTACAGTATCAAATGCAACCAATACGTTCAGTTTTGACCTTGGTAAATACCACACATTAAGTCTTATCATTGCTGAGCAGCAGAAACCACAATTCCAGTTCAGTATATATCTATCTGTAACAAAGCGCTTGTATTATATCTTTGATACTCAATCATTTTTAATAGGTATTTCAGAGGTATGTAATGTGTGTGGGCTGTGTCAAGCCATGCGGGCAGCGTTTGTTCCAATTTTCTGAAAGAGATAAAGAATATTCTTTATGATAGTAAAGCTGCCATGAAATAAAAATAAAAAAAACCCTCAGAAATCTGAGTAGATAAAATAGTATTTTCTTTCTGGTGTTTATTGTATTGCAATTTCTCTGACTGAAAACGGAACAGACTTTACGTTTACGGGGGTCATTTATTGGTTAAATCTTGAATCTTTACATTTGTTACACACAGTAATAGCCAATCAGGACAGCAGAGAAGTAATCCACAGCTGTAATCTGAGGTTCGGAAAGCAGATTTCCAAACGAAACACTACCAGTTCAGAACTGCAAAACAAACACAGCCCTGACAATAAAAACAAATCAGAATCAAGATCGTTTCACTGCCAGTCTCACTGTGCAGCAGGTGGAATTCTAGGGTGGGCACAGCGGCAAAGAGCTCGAGGGCTGGTCAGGTGGAACAAGAAGGCAGAGCTTGGGGTGTACCTTACTGTGGCCAGGCCTGTCTTCTTAGGATCACTGATCACTTAAAGACTTTAAAACACACTTTGAAGAGGCTGCACAAGCTCAAGGTGATTTAGCGGCTGATTGAAAAGGAACACAGAGCCAGAGCCCAGCCCAGTGAGATTTGCTGAAGAGGGGTTGGTGGAGAGTCATTTATAGGTATTACTCAAACAGTGGATCAGCAGCACGGAGGTGGGGAAGAAACTCATTATGGTGTTTGCTAACGTAGAACAATGCGCGTTTCTGTTAGCATTAGCGTACCCGTGTTTTTGAATACCTACTAATGGAATCAAAATCGTGTCTAATACTCATGCCCACCCTTATGAAAACGTACCATATTGATTTGATCAGAGTATTCTTGCATTTTAGCAATGGTTTCACCATGGTTTTCTGTATTCTATGCATTTAAGACACCTTCATTGCTTACTCGCTTCACGGGTTATTCTACTGTACTTACTGTGAAGGTGAACAGAAGTCAAGGGAGGAACTCATGTACTGGTCATAAGAACACAGGAAGGTTGGAAAGCAGATGGCCCTGTAGTGGAGTACAAAGACAGTCTGGCTCCACCTGCACATACTGCATGTCTCTAATTGTATTGCTGCCAATTGGTCTACACTACAGGAGTGGCAATGTTTGAGTTTATAGAGAATTGTCTTTGTTCATCGCCAACCAGGGTCTACCCAATAGGTCAGGGTATTAAGGAATACCAATAGGAGGTTAGTGTGTGCAGTGGTTCATGTTTGAAAATCCCTCCCTGAAGCCACGCTAACCATTATATAAAGGAATACAAGAACTCAGTTCATTTAACTTGCTGCTATTATATAACTGATCCCAAGATCACATCTAGTCATTCATGAAAGCCAGGGTATATACTTTGACATGGCTGGGGAGCTGTTCCAGACTCCCACAACCCTTTGTGTAAAAATGTGCCCCCTGTCCTCAGTTTTAAATGCACCTTCCAGGGTTTTGCTCCTCTGGTTTGTGTTTCACTGTTAATCCTGAAAGAGTCTGTTAGATTGACTTTGCCAGTGCCTTTGAGAATTTTGAATACCTGACTCGTGTCCTCACAGTCTTCTCTGTCAGGTTGAGAACAATTCATTAATTCCAACCTGTCAGAACAGGACATTTTTTATCCCAATTAATGTAATTGGTCTCTTTTCTCTTGACTGATTCTAAGGAAGCAAAATTACTGTAACATAGTGACCAGAACTGAACACAATACTCTAAATGAGTATTGCACAATTTTAATACAACATCCCTGGATTTAGAATCTTTTATTTTAACTATACTTCCCCAGATTCTTTTTGCCTTTTTCATTGTTTCTCCACATTGTGAAGATGATGGAAATAGAAAAGCCTTTTTCATAGGCAGCTACTTTAAGATCAGTTTCCTAGTCTGATGCCTGCATCTGAAAAAGGTGGTTGTTATCCTCTTTAGCAAACCTCTCACGTATGTGGTAGAGAGTCCAGGATGGCAGAAGTTTTTACATGCAAGTTTACTTCCAATCAATCAAGGCAAAGCTCAAATAACTATCCTCCTCATAATGCTGGGTTTCTTTTGAGATACAAACATTGCGGGCTGTTTGAGATGTGCAGTATTCCTGAGGGAGAATCTCTCTTCTCCATGCGTGCACAAAGAGGTCAGCACGTGCCCTATCTCACTCAGAACTAATGCATCACTCCCACACAGAGATCTATGAGCCCCCCTCAGCACACTCCAATGCCTCCACACCATCTGTGAAAAAACAACCCCAGACGACGGGAGACGACCTTCATTCTTCAAGTCCCAAATTTCCAAAATCTTTTCTGAAAATTTCTTGTGCTCACGCACAGTTCCGAACTCTTGTGCAGGAGCCCATTTTTGAAAGCTGATCTTTGACCTGTGGGCTCCATGATTTACGAAATGAATCAGTTATTGTATCAATTGTATCAAAACTAAAATGGTGCAGAAATGAGGCTGATTCCAAAATTTCCATGGGAGAGGGAGGTGGGGTTCAAGAAAAGATGGAGATTTTGGAACTACATTCCCCAGAAAGCTGTTCATGCCGTCTTCAATCCCCTGACCAATTGGTGTAATATAATGGGTTGGGTGAAAATTTCAAAAACCAGGAAGCTGGTCGGTCTGATTGGCTATCTGGGGACATAAGACAGATCATCTGTGGTGCAAATTCTCCAGAGGGAAAAAGAGCAGTAAGCCTGAGAGACTTCTTAAAGACTTAGTTTTGGGTATAGTCTCAACAGACTGCCCAGTTGTGGACAGTGAGAGACGAAGAAGTCAGTAATTAGCTCAAAGAAGAGCTTAGCTTAGGTTTTTTGGTTGTTGTTGTTTTTAAATTGTCACATGACCAATTGTTTTACAGCAAATAGTCAGGTGACTGGGGATGGTAGGTCATTTTCCAAAGCTTTCTGTAGTCCAGACAAGAGTCTCCACTTTGTTTGCATTTTATTTATATATTTTACTCAAGCACGATAAGAAAATATAACCTGCATGTAAGCAATTGGAACGATAATCTGTGAGGCCATGTGATAAACTAGTCTTTTCTTTGTTTTTACTGGCGTGAAATCCAATCAAATTTTTTTATAAACTGCAATGAATTTGAGGCACAACATGAAGGTTAGCCTTCACACTTTGCCGACTTTTAAATGCAAACAGCTATAAACCTGACACAAATCCTGTTTTATGAAAGCCATTAAAATTTCTTCTAAGGTTTTCCCCTCTGATCGCCTTACAGATGTATTCAAATATTCTTGTTCAAACTGAAATGTAGATATTCTTTTAGATAATGAGCTGCACTAAGTGGTGAAACGTGTTTGTACTGTAAATGAACCACACCCTTCTAACTGCCCTCACACTCCACCTGTCTCTGTTTTTTTTTAAGAACGTATTTCTTGTGGTGGCTTTGAAATCCCTCCACTGATGCACATCTTCATGACTACGTGCCAAGGCTCTGTAACCACACCATTTAGTCCCATGTGATCCACAGCCAGCTAAGGGTCAGGGTTCAGCAACACGCCTGTGCTCAGGTACGCTCGGCCACAGCAGCCGTTAGCAGTGTTGGTGATGGAGGAGAAGTGAATTTTTTTTTGTGCAAGCAGGGGGGTTGCTGGCAGAAAAAAAAAGAGCACCGCTGAAGTCAGTTCAGCTTCTTGCATTGCGTTTTTTGCCTGAAGCACAACGAGAATGCATGAAAAGGCACCTCCCTGGAAAAGCGAGAAAGCACAGAGGAGGGATGCTTTGTCTCTGCTGCAAAACTATTTGTCTTTAAAAAAAAAAATATTCACAATATGGTTTGCTGACTCCTGGTAATGCCATCTTATCACCATGTGTTGCAGAAACTTTTTTCAGCAGTAACAAAAATCCCAAAATAGATATACAGAAATTTAGGCCACACAGCCTTTGTTTTAAAGGTGCACTTATCATGGCAGCCACCAAAACCCAATACAGAGAGCTGGGCACTGAACTGCTCACTGGAGATCGAGCAAATTCAGTTCACTCCAGAAAGATCCAGTAAGACTGAGTTTGTCTCTTTGGGATTTTGAAACTAAACTGGATGACTAAGAATTTACAGGGCAACAATTCAGATCATGATGAGTACAATATAAAGAGAAGTGAGACCATTATATAAATAGATACATAAAGAGGAATGAGAGAATTATATTCTGTGCAGTGTAAAAGGAGGCATACTTCACAAAGGGCATGCATAGCTAATAGAAGACAGTCAGTAACATAAAGTTAGAAGATGAAAAGCCTTCTCTTTCAATAATCCAGCACTCCCTAATCTCTTCAAAGGCAACATTCCAACATCAAGCATTTCAGATGATAATCTTCTATCTGGGACTGACGCTACTCCTTTCTGCCACTTAGTGAGACAAAGCAATGCTGCAGGAAAAAGGGGTGTAGAAACTTGGGATCGAAACAGAGCCCCATCCTCACAAAGTAAATCCTTGCACCCCCACTCATTCTCCCCGTCCACTTTCTCCGCTGTAAAACCTTGAGAAAAGAACGGGAAGAAACGTCCTGTGGAATTGCAGTGTTAGGCTGACGTGCTTTATAACATATTGTTGGCAACAGCGCAATGTTTCTCTCTTACTTCTGTTACGTTAGGATCAGATGACTTAAATCACTCATCACATATTGTCCACTTAAGTGCCAAAACTCTTAAATATTACTACGAGACAGACAAGAAATAGATGTGCGATTCTATTAAAAATTACAGTTTGTTGGGGGTATTTTAATGGTGTAGGTGGTAACAGTAGGCGGTTACTAGTTTTCTTTCGCTAATATTTAGTATAGAGCCCACTGTGCAAGACTTCGATTGGACAGCCTGGCTCCCCACAACCCTCCACTCTGAGCTGCAATCAAAGAGGACTGCCGACACATTTGTTTATACGGGATTCGGTTTCCTCTTACAACCGAGCTCTTGAAATTGGATCGTGGAATTTCCTTGACACTGGCAGTGCCATTGTCAGCCCCCCTCTCCTAACCCCTGCTTCCCCATCTCCCCTCCTCACAGCTGCAGCTCTGCGAACATCTGGCACGTTCCCAGCGACCTGCTCTTTCCTTTCTGCTGACCCACCGACTGCCCCTGCCTCACGACAAACATACATGAAATGATCTTTGTAGTTCCTCCTTTTCTGTTACAGCACGTTGCCATACGGGGGGGCTGGAGTCCATCCCAGCAAGCAACAGGCTTCACCACAGGACACACAGACACACGCGGGGCCAGTTGCATCCGAAACCGATTCAACTATCGGTATGTCTTTGGCCTGTGGGAGGAAGCTGGAGGAAACCTATGTGAACACGGGGAGAACACACAAACGTCACGCAGACAGCACCCCAGGGACCTGACCACTGTGCCTCTACGTCTCCCCTCTTTTTTATTTGTATCGTTATGTTTTCCGGTTGTCAGTAGCAGTGGTGAGGTGGTGGCAGCAGCGGGGTCATCAGAAGCAGCACGAGCAGAAGCAGTGGTCACGACAATGACACTGGGGGTAGCAGCTGCAGTCTTAGTATTGATGAATGAGAATGGTTTCCAAAATCAACACTTCAACCACAGAAAATATCTAGGCCGCGTAAAAACTGACATTATTGTCTTTAAAAAAAACTAAGGAAAATAGCCAGCAGAAGAAGAAAAAAAAAAACAAGACAATAATGAGAGTTATTCAGTTCACATTTCAGGCTTTTTCCTAAAACTTAGCCTTTCACAATCTGTTATTTCTTGCAGGGTGACAATAACTTTATTTGTGTTGTAAGTGGCTCTCTGATTTGGGTTCTGCGCCGGTGAGAAAATTGCGTCTGTTCCTGTTTGATGGATTTTCAGATCAGAATGTGTAAACTGCTGTGCAGGAGACAGACCTTTGCTGAAATGAGCTGGCGAAGTGACGTCTTTCAGATTGGATGTCAAGAGCAAGGCCTGTCTGACACCCCAGAGACACGAAGGATCCCCTGCCTCTTGTTCATGGATGATCAATTTCCCTGTCCCGCCCCGCACCCCCCCCCCCCCAACCTTACCGTCCCCTGCTCAACAGCATGAGTTCAACACAAGTAAATACAGCACGCAATTTAATACACTGCTGATCCCCAAGGGCCCTCTACTCCAAAAATGGAAAGAATAAAATGACGAGGAATGCAATAGAGTTTTTTTTTCTGGAATTAAAGTGCAGTATGTTGGACTGTAAACTTTTTGGAGATCTAATTTCTTCTCAGCACAGACATTTTCCAGGGAATAAAATTCTGTTAGAGTATCTTACCGAGCTATTAGGTATTTTGCTTTCATATTACTCCGAGAATTGCAGAACTGATGATACCACCTTTCTTAGATACCACAAAACTGCACTCTTTCTTGTGATTTGCACTTTTGAAAGTCAATCCACCCATTTGTCCAATTTCTAATCTGCTTATCCAATACCAGGTCGCGCGTGGGAGTCGGAGCCTATCCCTGCAAGCAACGGACACTAGGCAGGATACACCCCGGAGGGGACACAGACACGCACACACTTACGCCAGGGCCTTTAGAATTGAACCCTGGACCTCAGCACTGCAAGGCAGAGATCGAACAGCACCAGAACACCTCAGAACACTATACAGTGGTTCAGACTTTCAGAGCAACAGGCCCAAGCATGCACTGGTGTGTTCATTTTCTTTACCTACTGTATAGGTAAAGACCTGGCTGCTGTTTTCCCCCTCCCCCGACCACAGAGAAGCTCTCATTGTGTGTGTAATCCCAAGGAGTTCAGAGCCATAATCCCACGCCAGCCCCAGCCTGTGCAGGCCTGCGTGACGCACCTCTGTGAAGGAACAGCTGTGGGTGAATCTGAGGCTGTTGCAATAGCGGGGTGTGGCTGGACGAGCCTCACTTGTGTTCCCTTCCCTAATGCAGGACAAGTCTGAACCCATAGCAATTAGCACAGCCTAGCAGATGGCCCTGTTAAACGCAGTTCAGCTGTTGCTGGGGAGGATCTGGGAATTAAGAGAATTCATATACAATATTAAACACCGCGAGTCGACATCATCGGCGAGCTTCTCTTTGTCCTTTTTTTTAGGAATGTGTGAAGGAAGCAGAGGAGAGAGGCTGCTTTAGATTGAGACGGACTGATACCGACATAACTGGCAACCGAGATACTGCAGTGTGACAAGTGCAGTAGGAGGCTTGAGTGATGTTATACAATTCAGTACAATTCAATATAGAGTGCCTGCTATTATAGACTTGAGAGGCCCACACAACACAAAGGATACAGAAGATTGATGCAGTATCAGATCCTGTCAGGCTCACGTATGGGTGCATGAAGTCACAGGCGTACACAGCCGATATTCACATATCCATGCTAATAGGGGCTGCAAGAAGGCTGTGCTGGGAACGAATGCTCGGAAGATAGGAGCATGGCGAATGAAGGAAGATAGAGACGTGCAATTCTGAGGATCAAGAGCAGTCAAGCTCATCGTTAGAGGGATAATTCATAACCTAAAAGAGAACACAGTTCCAAGATGCATTTCGAAACACGCTGTACTTGCAATCCTGTCTGCATGCAGGCAAGACACAGCTAGACAATTCATCTGAGCATCTGAGCCACCATTGGCTGTGGAGAATATGGAAAAAAAGAAAGGAAAAAGCTTCTTCTTTGAAATTCTTCTTAAAAAGCGTTAGCACCTTTATGTAGGGAAAACATCGGTTTAGAATATGTATTTGAAATACATATGGATATGCCTGACTATTGAGTGTCTGATTACCTCGGTGAGAATTTCAAGTAATTTTTCGGGCATAAAATCATGGGGGAGCATTCTAATAAATATTTTTGTTAGATTTCTGTTATTCATATTGTGGATTTGCCTTGTTTAAAAAGTAGAATTCCCCAGAGGTCAATACAAATCCGAACTGATTATACACTATAAACCTGCTGTTGCCGGCAGCAGGAATATACTGTACATAACAGCGATACGCCGGTTCGACTGTCACTCACCAGTGGTGAATGCACTGATGGGTGCAGAAAGTGAGACACTTCCCACAGGATAGTGCCAGTAAAAAAAAAGGGTTTTGAGAGCAAGAGGAGGAAAAAAAACACCCAGAGAGAGCAAACAAGCATCGGAGAATAAGGCAAGTGATGGATGAGCAAACTTTTAAATAATTTAAAAAATGCTTTGAATGCATGCTCCCGAAATAAAGAGGGAGGCAGAGCGATCTGACAGCACGAGTCCCCATCACGAGCCCTGAGTGTTTTAAAATTTAAACATCATACAGCTGCAGCTGACACAAGTGGAGCTGACAGGCTCTCAGCGCGAAGCTGAGTTTCCCGACTTTTCGCAGGAGTGTTAGCTGGGAAGAGGCTTTAACCATGTTCTTCCTGGAAAGGCTCTTGATCAATCAGTGCTGAAGCAAAATTGTTTGCCATTGGGATAATTATCTTTGATAAGATTTTTGGGGGCACCAGCTTGCTCATTGTATTTAACGCAGAGCACTTAATTTGGAACCTTATCAGTTTAACATCCAGAACAAGTTAAAATATTACCCCACTTAAAACAAGTCAAAAACTTTTAATTAGTTTTATAGGAATAATATTATAATAGCTATATAAAATATAATATGAATATACTTAAATAATGGCCTGAAAAAGACAAAGAGAAATACAGACTTAATGACATTTGGTTTTTGAACAGAAAATTCAGACCTTTATAAGTCTAGTCTTCTGCATTTTCCAAAACCCAAATGTTTGGTACCCATTAAGCCCTCCTTACTCCCTGATCTTTTTCTGACAAACAAGAGCAGCTCTCTGTGAGAGACCTGATTCATGATTTGATTGCTCTGCAGCACAAACAGAAATCAAAGCCAAGAAACCCACCCAGTTTTCTAACCCTGCAGTGTTGCATCTAATACATTTGTTACGGAGGGAAATATAATAGAGGGATGACAATCAGCAAAGTGCTTAAGCTCTCATTACCATTAATCTTTCAGAGCAACTTCTGCACAGATCAAAAGGCAGGCCTGACCTTTAACTTGCTTTAGTCCAAGAAGTTCCTAACCGTCTTCACTAGTATAATTCACTCAGAAAGACACTGCATCCTCACTGCTGTTGCTGCTCTTGCTGCTGTTTGCTTGACATTACTTCCAGGTCACCACTTCACCCTCACTCCCAATCCTTTGCCGAGACACTCGCAGTGAGCCCTTGCCGGGGATCATTAACTCGTTCTCAGTAACATCACCTTGAGCAGGTCGGAAAAACAAATCACCTAGAGAAAGGCAGCCGAGGAGGAGTCTGACCTCTGACTCCATCTGTGTCAAACAGGTTTCAGATGCTCAGGTCAAAGACAGGAAAACACGCAAGACTGTGAGAAAACATTGAGTGTTTGTATTGTGTTTATTTCAGAGCAGCGCAATCGAACATGCCCTCGTCAGTAAGGCCTTGTCAAATCCTTTCTCAGGCTTGGACTGGGAGCCCAGAAGTCCCAGGGGGCCGGGGGAGCATTGGGCTGTGCCGTCTGGGGTCCGGGTGGCGCAGGCGGCTGTAAGGGCGAGGTAGGCGCCATGGCAAACGGGAGAGATACAAATGGAGCACCCCACTGCCCGTCTCCTATCCTACCACCGCCACGCCCTCTCCTCTGAGTCCCCCCAGGCCAGCCCACCTCCCCAGCCTCCTCCCGGCCAGTCAGCTCTCAGTAAATCCGAAAAGCCTCCCTGCCATCTCCATGGCGACAGGCCCGAGCAGAACAGATGGCCTCAGCGCGCGGAGCGGCAATTAAAGAGGAGTGCTGAGCGAGGAGGAAAGTGGGTCAGGAACAGGGGAGCAGGGCCAGGGCTCCCGGCCCGCGGACACACACAAACACTGGAGTGCCAGCCTCCCGGTCCAGCACCACAATCACACACGCCACGCACGCCAGTGCAGAGCCATCTGGGGCACAGGTCCAGGGATCTTGGGGCAAATCCAAGACCAGGATAAACCGTGAGGGAACAAGGGGAATTTCTCTGGATCCACACAATAAATCAAGACTGTCTGTCACTTGGGCTTAACCCATTAAATGCTTCATGCGCCCATGCAGGGTGAAGCCCACAGGCACCTGGATTAGTTCCATGAGAGCAGTGTTCTGGCAAAGATGGGCTTCTCTCTTTCTATACTCCCCCCAATCTGCAGAGGATCGGGAATGCTGCCGGACAGCGGGAAAAGCCATCGGTACCGCCAATGCTTGCAGGCAGTATGAATTCAAGACTGTTGAAAAGAAGGTTCAAAAACCTTTTTTTTAATTCATTATTTATGGATGGCACAAAGCAATGCTGTTGTTGAGAAGGAGATCAGGTCTGCTGTGCATCCACTGAGAAAACTTAATGAGCTGCAAAAAAAAAAAACTGAATTAACATTTACGTATGTAGTTCTTTAAATCATGTGGTGCTTTATAACAGTTCTCCAGCCGAAAAACACACCCGCATACTGGGCTACTCTGTCACCTCAAGGGTTCACGCCTGCAACCATTCTGAATTTCGCTGTGTATCCGCACGATTGTTTCTTTTCAAAATCGCGGGCAAACAGAAGTCCACCCTAACTTGCCAGGAGGAACTCAGTTTGCAAATCGACACCTTGGGACTCGCAGGCGAGATGTGAGAAAAGTATTTTTATAGCACAAGTCCACAGTGAAAACTGGCAACCCAGAACTTTTCTGGTCTGAGGGACAGTCGCGCAGGGAGAAGATTCATTCTTCAGAAGCTCTGAAAGTGTGTCCCAGTTTGTTTTACAAGCAGAGTGGGATTTGGAAAGCGCCAGTGAAAATGATAAACTGTGGTTATAAGGCTATCAAAGTAGTCTCTTTCCCATTTACTTTTAATAGCTATAATCAATCTATACAATATGTGATAAGCCCCTCACTTAAGAGAAACAAATGAGCAGTTACAGTGTACCGCACACAGTGGCATGAACACTGAAGCACAACCGAAAGTTACTCTCACTCCAACAACAGAGCTTCATCAGTGCCAAGTAAACTTCACGAATAACCGATCGATTTCTTTCCTCCCGTGTCTGCAGTGGTTCTGTCAGCAGTAGATGTGGGGGTGTGGGGTCATGTGTGTGCTGTGCGCGAATGTGGGTGAGGGTGCATGCGTGTATCAGCGCTCTTGCATGTCGAGAGACGCTTTCTGCTTTCTTGCTTGATCCTGTGGTGAGAAGGGGTCACTTCCCCCACCCCCAGTCTAATTTCTCTGCTGCAGTGAGGAGTCCAACAGAGAGCTGGCCCAGCCCACGCAGTGGGTCCATTGATTTTTTCTCTTGCTTTTAAGTGCTTTTCTGAGCTCCCTCGCCGATGACTTCCACAGCCAACCTGTTCACCATCCCTGAAACAAGACTGCCAGCTGGCTTCCCTAGTGGGCAGGGCTGGCTGGTTCCAGGGGGTGGCAGAGAACTCTTCCTGAAAGCTTTGCCAGCGTGTAGAGCTGACCGAGAGGGGTGCCTGGGACAAACCTGGGCATTGCATAGCAGCATGGGAGATCATTGCTGATGAACACTTGTCGATCCTCAACAGGACACGGTTTCAATCGAAACAAGATGAAGGGCAAGCATGTCAAAGAAGGACCTCAGATTGAGGACTTTTAAACCAGAGGTCCTGTAATACAACTGCAAATAACACAAAACACCAAGAACAAAACAGAGCAGACACAAACAGGCACTCTTATTTGGCAATACAAGTCAAGCTCAAGCCATTTTATGAAAGACCAAATGCACAGCTTAGCAGTTAGGCTATTTTCACAGACGTGATCTGTGGGTGTGGATTTTTTGCTGGAGAGCACACTGTCCTATTCTGGGGCATGCCGCTTTTAATATGACAAGACATAGAATGTACACAGATCTATTGTGAATATAAGACTGTAAAAAAAAAAACCTTGACATTGTTATTGTTTACTAATTTCTTTGCTGCTAGAAAAATCTAATCCTTTTCATATTTTTCCTATTTGCTAATCCTTACCAGAGAAATCCTTATTTCTTTTTAAAAAGATGAAGCTGTTACGGATAGGAACAGTCTAAGCTTTTCAGCCCTGCTGTATGTAAAATGCTACACCTTCTGCATCACAGATATTAAGCACTTTGTTTCTTCACAAGTGCTACCTGCTGATCCCCTGGACTTGTGAAATTGTTATTCTTGGCGAGTGCTCTTCTCACACTGAAATTGACAGGTAGAAGCCGCCTCTCTGCCATTTCCCGCTGCTTAAAAGGAGAAAATCAGATTCTTTTTAAAATGGAAGAGCCGTACTTTCCCTTCTTCAAAAACAACAACGGGAAAGATAAAAGAACTTGATATATGGCCCTTTAGAAAACACTCTGCAGTTTAAGGTGAGAGAATGATGTGTATACATAAATATCTAAATATTTAACTCTTGCTATATTGCACTGCCTTTAGTTGAAGGTATCTTGATAAGACCCAACTTTGCCCTCAAGAAGTGATGAATAAATCATGATCTACATGTATTTGCTTTCCTTAAAGAAGGCTGTAGATAAACCTTATGACTGTATATCAGCAGTGCAGAATATGCTGTCATGTTCATTGTTTCTATAGATATTGCAACACCACTGGGGATGATGGTATGGAAGCTGGATGTTAAACAGGTGAGTCTTCAATTACAGATGCTCACACACATTAGCTGACTCCGGAAAGGCAAAAGAGTGTTCTTCCTCTCCTCCAGAGCTTAATTCTTCATCAGATCTTTTCTGGATGAAATCGAGCACCTACACCTCTTCCTGACATCAACTAAAAGCAAACGCTGACGCAAACGCTGACCCCGAGGCAGACTGGTCAGACGGTCATCTTCCCCGTCTCGTCGTTTGCGTCTCTCTCCTCTGGCGTTGTGCAGATCTAACCACTGTTTAGACAGCAGATGCTAACAGCCTCTGGAAGCTGTGCTGCCTGTTTTTTATACTAGTTCAGGTGGGTAGCTGCGTCAGCATGCGTAGGCTGCAAAGGAACAAGTAACTGGTTTATTCCATGCTGAAAAAAGAAGAAAGAAAACACAACGTTTTTGAACTTTGACAAAGGCTCTACGGCTGAAACGTTGTGTTTTCTTTCTTCTTTTTCAACATGGAATAAACCTATTACTGGTTTTTATACTGCCACCTGATCAATGTTCTTTAACCAACAGCTGAGGTGAGTACGACCTGGTGGTCCTGCAGGGCAGGGGGTTATGAATGGAGGTGAAGGTGGGGGGTAGATTATCCCCTGTGCAATTCTGGGAAAGGTAGTTAAAGCAGGGACATCCATTTTGACTCCTCCCAACACTCTCCTATAGCCTTCACCTCTCTGTACTTGAGAGTTTGTCAGTGCTGAGTGACATTTATAAGCTCTGCACGAGGCCCCTGATGGAATATTGAACTGTTTCCAGGTTCAGTCAGGCATTCCTTGTGAAGCCCAATGGCCTGAATTCAGCCTCCTCAGTCCTCTCTTGCACTGGGGGGAAAGAGGGAACCGTAGCTTTATAACCCCCACAAACACGTACATCAGCAGAAAAACAGAAACGGCAAAATCACAGGTGAGCTAAAAGCTTTGGGGCGTTTTGATTGACGTTTCTACACTGAATATACCAACTGACACCCCAGTGCGGTTCAGCCAACCCTGAAACTAGTGAATCAATAGCTGCCTGTATTAGTTACTTTAGCGCTGGCTTCTCCTGGAGAAGGTGAAAGATGAATGCCAAACTGTGGTCTTGTCTTTCTGCTGGTCCTCTTATCTCTCTGTCAGCCATCAGTCTGTCTCTCCATCCTCCTCACCCTCTAGCAACACACCTACAGCCGCGGTTCAGGACTTCCAGAGAGGTTACCGAGAGGTCAGAAGGTCGTGGGGAAGACATATTGTATCTATTGTTTGCTAGTCAATCTGCAAAAAAGTTTGGAGGTTTCAACTAAAAACAGCTTTTCCAGGCACCTCACAGCTTAAGTGTGAAAGACTGCTGTTCTCTCACAGAATACTTTCCTTCCATACAGAAGAGAAAGCACATGCTCAAAAATCCTTTGTAAAGTGCAAAGTACATAACGAAATCAATATGGAGAAATAAATTACTTCCATACTTAAACATAAATGTCCTAAGGAAGATCTATGTGAGATCTAAATGTTCAGTACTGTACTGGATTAAATAAGGACATCTGCGGAGCACATTAGTGACTGCTTGAGTATTTTTGTTTTATTTGATTGTTTGATTGCTTCTTATAATTCAGACTCGCATTTTGCCATGAATGGTTTTGGAAAAAATAAGTAATCATACCTATAGATTTCCAAAGTACATCCTCTTCGTGTACAACAGTTGTACAGATCAGACAATTTAAATCATCTCAGTTCAAGACTCAGAGCATCTTTAAATTGTTCCTGTAAGGGTTTACAGCATTGGGTTAGCTAATAACTATAGAAAGGAGCCATTTCGTTTTTTTTCAACCGTTAATATAAAAAATATTATTTTAATACATTGACCTTATTTACAAACACGCAGTTTGTCATTTCAAAATGTTACTCAATCAGACAGTTACATTGGCATTGCGTTGAGACAGAAGAGTGGAGCGCCTAGGGCAGAGACAGCAGAAGCCATCAGTGCAGGAGCTGGTATGTCAGGCTATTTGTCCACAAATGCCGCCATGCAGCAGCAGTGGGGGCCGAGCCATTTGTCAGAGAGAGGGGGAATAAATACGTCCATGTCTGGGCTTTCAAGGCAGGCTCTCAATTTGAGCACGCCACTGCTCTGAAGCGCCTTTTCCTCCCAAAGACAAGTCACTTCGGAATATTAAATGGGAAACGCTATCGCCCGTTAAAAAAAAGAAATGTTCCACATAACCAAGCCCCCGTTGTCTCTCCCTCACGCCCGCCGTTCTGATGCTGTCACACTCTGGAGCCACATCTCCACTGACTGCTGTGTGTGCAGTCAAGGCAAGAGCAAGAGCAAAGTCTGAATATCAGAGCTAAACGCCCTAACTAAGATGCTCAATAGGTCCACTAAAGCCAGCACTGGAAGGGTAGTGTGGGTCTGGAACGAGCAACTCTGTCATGTTGTCAAAGGACTGTCAGCGTAAACTCTGCACAGGTCAGATAATGAGGAACCATCAAAGACCAATATTTCTACTCGAAGTCTCAGCGATTTTGTCCACATTGCCCATCACCCAGATTTTGCCCATTGAGTGAGTCTTTACAGAGTAGTGATTGCAAGTTTTCCTTGCCTTTATGGGAAGTTGGTCATCAGTCCAGATGTCTGCAGTAAAAGGGCTTGTTCAAGGAGGGGACACACAGGAGTGATCAGAACTGCTTTATTGCAGAGGCAAAGAGGGCTTAACTCAAAGCTGAGGAATTATCCCTTTTTACAATCCGCCAGTGACTAACCACCCCAGCTGTGAACCTGGACGACATTCAGCCACACAGAGAAGACAAGTTTTAGTTTTGGTATACATTCATGAAAACATATGAAGGTTAAACCCCATATTTCATTCTGTTTATGAATGCAGGTCTCCCTGCACACTTGTCAGTATAGTCTATACTTATATTTACTATAATTCCCATTACATTACTTTGGCTTATGGATCCTTTAAACATTGTTTTGGAGTTGTGTCTTATGATTGACATTTAAAATTACACAAGGTTTCTCTATAAAGCAAAGGAGCTTTGGGAATTACAAAAAAAGACAGGAGAATGTATTAGATTGTTTCCTTAAAGCACAAGGAGGGTGGTGGTTAACACTGTAATTGCAAAATAAAAAAATTAAAAACAGTAATCCAAATTGGAATAAGGCACACACACAGGGATTCGAATTCTCTTTGCTGCTTTTATAATGTACACTACGTGATTTAAGTCAAGAATGCACACAAAGTGCTGTACCTGAGAACCGCAATCCGAGTTTCAGAAAACAAAGTTCAAAGAAGTAAAGTACAAGAAGCAGTGGGAAGAGGCTTTGTTCCCGCTGCCGTCGAAGAGCGACAATGCTTTTCTTTTGAACATCAAGCTGTGGGAGATGAGCTACTAAAGTGAAGGAAAAAGGCAGGAGAGGAGAGTGAGGCTGGGGGAGGAAAGAGTCGCCGTGACAGCAGGACTCCATGTTGGGTGAGAGAGGGGACGCAAGCAGCGTGGGACCCCGCAAGGAACTCGGCACCCTGGGGTCTCAAGGCCACGTCTACATGGCCCCTTACCTGTGTCTCCCTGTCATCCGAAGTTTTTCCCACTCAGTGAAATCCTTTGCCATTAGAATCCCATCGGTTGGGGTGGGCAAGAGATTAGAGATGAAAGTGGCTGGGGGGCCAGACTTATTTTTGTTATATTTTTTTAGTTCTGGCTACCACTGTCTGCCCATTCATCTGTGGCGCAGAGCTCCACAGGGTCGTTTTCCTCCCTGGGAGAGTGGGCTGGCTGGGCCAGTGACAAGGTACAGTAAGGAGGCAGGGGGTAAACTCTACTCTGAAAGAACAACTGGCAATTCTGAAAAAAAAGTAAATGTGTGCTGGACAACCTGTTATTGAGGATCAGAGTTCACAACAATAACGTGATGTGCTGCCAGAAAACCATTTCTTACTAAGTATAACACTTCAGCTTAACAGTTTTTTTTAACTCCATATTGAAAAGAATTGAAAACTGAAAATTGTGAACTTTTCACAATTTTATTGAAAACAACATATAAAACTGTTCTTGCGTATTTCATAGAGTACACAAATGTGCTCTCGTTGCTGCAATGTCAACATAGTACACAATGTCAAAACAAAATTAATAAATCAGCAATAGGGTTTATTTGTGTTTTTTTTCCTCATAGGAGAACATACTAATCTATGCTTTGGGTTCTTGAAAAGTACTCTAAATAAACTTGTATTTTTATAAAACTTCTCTTTGTAGTCACTGGTATGGGTTCAGAACGAAGGAGATCTAAACAGGACAAGGCCGCATAATTCTTACTCTAATTCAGCGAGATTTGTCTTTTACAGACACTCAAAAGCAATGTACAACCCCAGCTCGCTAAACAGGCAACATTCCCAGTCTGAGAATTCAGTCCCATCTATCATCCGGCAGGGAATAAACATTCCCTTACGAACGGAGAGAAGGATCAAGGGGTCATTTGCATTCGCTCTGGAGCCATCAGCTTTAACAGCCACGTAATCGCTTTCTTGGTTCAAGAACACAAGAGACAAACTGAGAACATTTTGTCACTCTTTGAAAATTGTAGTTTTACGTTCAAAGATGAAGAATTCTTGATCCCCCCCCTCAAAAAAAAAAACTGTTGTTTTAGCCTTTCTAAACCTTTCTATGCTCAGTTGGTTTTTTTTTTCCAAAATTCAAAGTCAACCAAATTCGATAAAGTGCTCCCTAAAGGCTTGGAGGCACATTCCCGGACACATGCTTAATGGATTAGAGTGGAATCCACATGCAGCAGTGGTGCGCCTCACTTCCTTCACACTCCTGAGGTCAGCGGCACACTTCCCAACGCCCCTGATTCACTTGGCAGATCTCTCCCTGCCTCCACCTGGTCACTTCAGCCAAACCATGACACTTTTCTTCCCCCTCTTGTCCTGGACCCTTTCAAGACAAGCGCAACATCCTGTTAATTCTCCCAGAATGAAGCACGAGGGTACAGCACTCACAGCATCAGGAAACAGATGCAGTCAAGAGCAAGATGTCTCCTCATTCCATCAGTTCCTCATTTAATTTGCCTTCTCTAGTCCGAGGAAGTCTAGAGGAAGGAAGTCTAGTCTCTAGCCTTTCACACTGCTTTGCAACTTTACACTTTTCCTTACAGTTCTGGAAAAATGATAATCGGCAATACCACACAAATTTTCATACATAAAGCTACTTTAAAAGGATACATCATGAGAAAGAAGATGGTCAGGCAAAGGACTGGAGGCTTGTAAATGGTTAACAGTTTAACTCTACCTTTTAGGGACATGAGGAAGGTCAGAGGTCTGCCCGCACTTTGATCACTTTAGCAAAATACAAGCAGGACATCCTGCAGAGCTGCTCCACTATCACCCTGACCTGTCACTGCTCCACTGGAATCTCTGTGATAGATGGGGAGGCTGGGAAGCCACTTAAAAGCATTTTCTCTGCCTTTTCTGACAGATTAACTTGTCAGACTCATCTGCCGAAACAGCAACCACGAAATAAATTCAAAAACAAAATGTGGAGAGATTAAGGTGCAGGCATGTCTCTAGAGCTCAAACACGCCGCAGTTCTGCAATAAATTGCATTTGTTTTCAGAGAGTAACAAGTATAGTAATTTACATCAAAGTGTATTGGTATTCCTTTATTTAAACATACCGTACAGTACACATTAATGACCACTTCCACCTCTTGACCTCTTACAAGCGAACTCTGGCATGGAATTGACCAGATTCTAGCATGGTGGACTTCATACAGTGTCAATTGCTCCATTCTTTACTTTTTAAGTCTCTTACTCATGGAAAAAAAACCTGTGTTCATTTTGACACTTTGCTTACATCTGGAGGGTGCAATAAGGCTATATATTTAAAAGCATAGAATTCAGATTAACTCATGCTAGAAAGGTACAATGCACAGGTCAGTCTTCATTTAGAGTATTGTGTACAATTTTGATCACCATGTTACAGAAGATGTCCTGGTGCCCTGGAATCATCCCAGAGAAGAGCAACCTGATGCATCCTGGGGCTTACAGGAAAGCATGAACAGGCAGGAAGAACTGAACCTTTTCAGTCTTGAAGATTACGCGATGTGATTCAGGTATCCAAAACCCACTGAGAAGGCCCTGAGAGAGTCAACCCTGCGTAGAGAAACTCAAACTAGAGGATACTGCGTGGCAGTGCATTTAAAACCAAGAACAGGAGGAACCTCTTTTCCCAGTGGGCTGTGGCAGTCTGGAACAAGCTGCCCAGCCCTGTGCCTGAGGCTTACACTTGGGCCTCCATCAAGAAACAGCAGGATGAGATCCCTGGATCCAAGAGCAGCTAACTAGGAAACACGTCCCCCCCCCAGATTTATCTGGCCGAAGAACCAATGCTTCTCACTTGCTTCCCCCCTTGAAGATTACAGTGAAGCAGTCGGATATGATGTGAATAAAGGGCTTTGGATGCAACCAGGCATGAATGTGATCCAAGCCATCTCTCTCCTCCTCCTCTCTGTGAGCAATTATACACCAACGGTCCCCTAGTCCATCAGGATGTTTAATTCTAAAGACCCACCAATTCAACATCCTAACAAAGGTTTACCTCCAAATAAAGCAATTAAATACTGTACATACAGTTCATCATGTGTTTTCTAGGTTATTTTTAATGGAATCAAGTTATTTTTCTTATAACAAACCCTCCATTTGTAATCCCAGACTTGAACTGGTGAGGCGAACCAGACATCACACAATTTATTAAGAGAAGTGATCTGTCTGCCCAGCAACTGAACTGCTTACAGAGAGACTTTCCTTCAGCCACAACAACATTTAAATGTCGGATGAGAAATGCTCTAATACTACTACAGTGGAAAATTTTCAAGGACAACGAGAAACAAATTCAACTTATTAAAATTCACTGTTTTTTTGTCAGAAAGCTTTGGCCTCTTGATGTGGTTAAAAGCCTTAAAAAAGAATCCAAGATCAATTCTCTGCATAAAGTAAGATAATCAATATCCTTAATGAGCCATTTGCCATCCAGTCTTCCAATAGTTTCGCTCTGTTTGACACAACAGTAGATATTCTCTGAAAAACTGGGTTTTAAGGCCACAGCAAACAGTTATATTTGATGAGGGCTGACATTAGACAGCAACTGTAACAATAAACTTTGGAAATGCAGCATAATAGATAAGAAGTTTAATAGGATGCACACACATCCGAAAACACAACAAAAGAGGTTTTTGAGTTCAACCTCTGATTCAGAATCTGAACACAATTAAGTTCTGATTGTATCACAGCATGATTCTTCACCTAAATCAGCATTAGGAAGGATGATTGCTGTACCATAAAGGCATATTTTTTTTTCAATTTTATGTTTTATATTCCATTTAACTAAAATGCTGGGACAGTTAATTATTTTTTAAAAAAATGTTTCTTACTGCACATACAGTAAGTGGCCAAGAGTATATGCTTTCCAAAAACCGAATGCATGCACGATGATCACAAAAAAAGTGTCAAATTTAGTTCTTCACATTCCATCAACATTCTGATTTCTGCACATATTTCCCCACAACATGAATGTACTTCTTCTGTCCTTCAAATCCGAAAAACCAATTGGCCCTTGTGGACATGCACACGTCATCTTTATTAGCCTCAGACTGCTGTCCTTGGACAGAGAAAAACACATTGGGGTGCCAAGCTGGACAAACGCAACACTGACAGCATGTGAAAGTTTCTGTGGGCTTTCTGTTGGTGTTGCCACATCTACTGTAATAATAAAGTGAAAGAAAACAAATCTGGAGTCTTGAGCAGCTGAAAATAACTTCATGGCACTGTCAATGTCTTTGTGCTCCCCTTGGATTGCAATATTTGCCATGGTCCATTACAGCCTGTGATTTCCCCAATGCCAGGTCAGTGTCTTCAAGGGCAAGAACTACCTGCAAAGCGCCTTTCATTCAAGGAGAACCTCTGCTTAATGCCTCCGTTTCAAAAACCTGAGAGCTACTATAAAATCATATAAATATACTATAAATATATTTATATAAATATATAAATATACTATAAAGTCCAGTCAAAAGCAAGATGGGTTTTAAAGAAGAGAAAAAATTGGGTAAGAGTTTTTTTGCTGCCAAATCACTGTGGTGGCACTGAACCAGATACCTTTTCAATTACATTTCTGTGTTAGACAAAGTCCCATTTGAAATAATTACATTTTCACCGGTGATGCTCATCCATCATGTGGGGTGTTAATTTCCCAAATGTTTAATCCCACTAAGATGTGGATTTAGAGTAAAGCACTAGTTCAGGCAGGAAAATCTCCTTAACCTGCCAGAGAAACTAATATCAGGGCTGGCGCAGGCAATACCTCCCCCAGACCGAACAAAGGAGTGAGCGAGCATCTGGAAGGGTATACAATTCCAAGATTATAAATACCAAAGTAAAACACAATGGGGAGTTAACTCCTCCTTGCACGCTGTGAACCAAGACAAGCCACCGGGCCTCAGCCCACTGCCAGCGAAAAATACTGCTAACAAGGTGAGGTTGGAAAAACAGAAGGGCCCTTGACAATTCTAGGGCAAACTAAAAAAAAAAATCTCCTTTTAATTACAAAGGAGACCAGTGGTATTGTTCTTAAACAGTGATAAAACACTAAGGCTGGTAAAAAGACACTGCTCATCCTTAACAATCGTAGATTAATTCCATCTATACCGTGCACGTACAGGCAGGCTTTATTTTAAGGAGAATGCATGGGAGGGGTGGGGTCGCAAGCAGGAACATCCAGCTCTCCGGAGCAGCCTGTTGGCTGGGAGTATATTAGGTATTCCAGTCCGCCTTCGGAGTGGGCAGAGTTCGATAGTCGGCACTTGGGCTGATTATATCCCGTTAATACCTCTCTGTGCCGTTCATTTCCAGAATGGCAAGCCGGGCCCCGCCGCTCCAGCTGTCATCGATCAGGGGCCCGGCTCCGCTGAAGCACCTGGCTCACCGTCTCTGCCACCTGCGGCCCCTCATCGGCTCCCGCGAGCTCCGGGGCCGCCTCTCACAACCACCATTTGTATTTATAGCTGGCCTCCCCAGTGCCTGCCTCGCCTGCCTCATCAGATGCAGATCACGCGGAGGAGGGTTGCCTTGTTTCACTCCGCTTTTGCAAACTTCCCTCTCTCTCGCCCCCAAAATATGGAAAGAAGGGCTGTGTCACAGGCCAGTTAAAGCGTTTGGTTTTATTGGGCCTCAGAGGGAAAAAAAAAAAAACTTGTGTCTCCTCAAATTGGACAATGACCCTGTCAGCTACCACCTGTCTACAAAGGGAGGAGAAGAAGAAGAAACAGGTGATTTCTAAGCTGATTTATTAAGTTTTAAATTTTCACATTAACCTAATGAATTTTAATTAAGGAGACAGAACAATTAGCAAGCAGATGGTAATAAGCCTGTGCTGTAGCTGGTAAACAGCACCGTGGCGATGAACCTCCAGTAAAAACATCTGCATACCCCCGAGATCAAGAGAAAAGCAAGTCGAAGAGAAAACTCTTTCCCACTAGCTTTACCTGAACGCCGGCGCTGAAAACAGGCTTGCCGAGTTGACAGGAGTTACCTCCCACCTTCGGTGGCTCTCTTTTGAAAATTAATCCCCCGCTACAGCAGATAAATGGGCAACAGCAACCAGGAAGCGTTAAAGCACACTGGCAGCATCTGGCAGGGTAAAGTCTATCATGTTAGAAACAGAAAACTAGCATAAACTAGCCACTCTTCTGTGGTAAACAGCTTTCTCCGGAAGGCGACATAAACCAAGTTGCAAGACGAGATGCGATGGAAGGTTTTCATCAAGTTCATAACTGCTGTTGCTCTTCGTTTGACAAACAAACAGCAATTTAACACAAGTGACATGGAGCTTGTGACATGTTGTTGTTCATCTGTTTATTTGCAACGGGGACCCAGTGAGATTCACAGCGAGCTTATAGGATTCTGGGAACTATAGAAAGTGTGGGTTCTGTTCATGTGAAACCTTAAGGCCATAAACTAAGGTTGCTGCTGGAAGAGGCGTTAGTGGGGACAGCAGGGGGCGCTCACCCTGCGGCTCATGTGGGTCCTAATGCCCCAGTGTAGTGACGGGGACACTATACTGTAAACAGGCGCCGTCCTTCGGATGAGACGTAAAACCGAGGTCCTGACTCTCTGTGGTCATTAAAAATCCCAGGGTGTTTCTCGAAAAGAGTAGGGGTGTAACCCCGGCATCCTGGCCAAATTTCCCCATCGGCTGTTATCAATCATGGCCTCCTAACAATCCCCCTCTGTGAATTGGCTTCATTACTCTGCTCTCCTCCCCACTGATAGCTGATGTGTGGTGAGCGTTCTGGCGCACTATGGCTGCCGTCGCATCATCCAGGTGGATGCTGCACATTGGTGGTGGTGGAGGGGAGTCCCCATTAGCTGTAAAGCTCTTTGAGTGGAGTGTCCAGAAAAAGCGCTATATAAGTGTAAGCAATTATTATTATTATTATTATAAATCATATAAAAGGTGAACAGTGGCAAACTGGTGTATGTCACAGCACCAGCCTTTGAACTAACCTTCTCTCCTGTACTTTTGGAGGAATCGGCTGCATAAAACACTGCAAAACAAACAGAAAGCCTCCATTGTTCTCGCCAGCGAAGGGCGCAGGGTGGGGAGGTGTCTGGGCCACACACTGAGGCAAAACCCTTGGGCACAGATGAGTCAGTCAATAGCAGTCCATGGGGGACAAACCGCTTCCACCCCCTGAGTCAGAAGAAACGGACAATGGATGGTTATATCATGTAAATAAACTTCTCATTTAAATGCTAATTTCTCAGCACTGCAGCAAATGTGCTTCAGTCCATAAGGGACACTTACCAACTCAGGCTTTCCGCAAGCACGAGACTCAAGTCCCCTTCCTTATTTCCCTGGCATTCTGCACCGTTTGACAGGAATGTGTCTCTACTGCACTTCTCTCACAAAATGGAGCTTAAAGCTTTTAAAAGCTTGAAAGTTTTTTTTTTTACATGTTTTTAACTCTTTTATCACTACATTAAAATACACTATAGGTTCAGAGACAACTGATCTTAATAAAAGTTACCATTTTCTGACATAAATGTAATAACACAGTTTCTTCTCTCTTATAAACTATAATAACATCGGAAACTCCGGCTCTTTGGATGTTATGAATTGCTATAATAAAAAAAATGCCACAACTGCTTGGAGAAATAAAGATAAACTACCACAGTTTGTGCAGATTTCAGTGAAATATGTGAGTGCGGGTCTCAGGGATGATAAATCTCTCTGCGTCTCTGGGTTTTTTTTATCTGGTCAGGTATGATTTATATTTACATGAGTAATTTACTCCAGGGAGCTGCGAGGCAGTGTGGGGATTAGCACTGCTGCCTCACAGCTGCAGGGCTCTGGGTTCGATTCAGGACTTGGACGCCTGTCGGTGTGGAGCTTGCACGGTCTCCCTGCGTTTGCATGGGTGCTCGCCTCAGAGACGTGTGCTGGCTTGATGGGACTGGTTATTTCTCCCCGTAAAAGGACTAGTGTGATGTGAGGTGCGGTGAGGTGCTTTTAGTCCCTCGTTGCGCCCGGTGTTTCCAGGATAGTTCTGACTTGCATGACCCTCGCCAGGATAAGCTGCTTACTGATAATGGCGGGATGGGTGGATTTACTCAGGGCATCTAATAACAGATCCTGGAAATAGCTGCCCTGTTCAAAAGCCTTCCTCGTGCTAACTCCTTTACAAAGATCCTGACAGCACCGCACTTTCATCTAACACTATCAAAACCATCTATTCTTCCCCGACCAGTAGATGAACGACAAGGAGAAACTAACTTCGCCACCAAAACAGGACCACCACTCTGACTATCTGTTTTGTTGAATAAATATTTACATTTCTGCTCTGCTTTGTTACCTATCAACACCAGCACCTTTTGTCATTAGTAAATATGAGGGCCTGCGACCTAGAGTGCATTTAGGTAGATGATTTGGGGGGTATTTCCAAACCGGAAGGACAAGCTAAACATTTTTTTTCCGATGTGATCTTCATTTAATGTACTGTTGATAAAGCCTAATTAACAATGAAATGCTGTATTTAAACAACTGGTGTCGTCCAACTCAACCTGGTAGTCATCCGGGTGTCTTTACTGTGGTTAATCTCTCTCATGACTGCCTGAAGACATTTGCTATCTGAAATGTTTAGACAAGAGGCTCTCTGCTGGCTAAAGTGCTGTCTAATTGATTAATATCAGAGATCAAGAGATGAAAAGACCCTTGCAAGTCCACCCTTTAACCCCAGGCTAAAACACTGGTCACCGTTCCCTTCTGTCTTTACCTTTACAACATAGATACGGGAAGAAGCACAGTCACAAAAAGAAATTCTGTCCGCTTCCATTTAGCACTGATGATCATAAGGATATTGTCAGCCCTGACGACACAGGGCTTCTTTCATCTTCGCCTGCAAGAACGTACTTTCCTTCCTCCACCTCCCAATAAAAAGGCATCTTCTGTGGAAACCGAACAGCTTTCTAAAGGAAACCAACTATAGACACACTCACTGGGGTAATTACATGTGTTTCAAAATGTTCATTGCATGTACCTAGCCTCATTAAGTTCAATGCTAAGTAATTCACGGATAATTATACAATAATGAATGAACACTCAAAATAAATGATTTCTCTGTGTGCCTTTATTGCCTGGTGTAAGAAAAAAAAATAATGGGCTGTAAACAAATCTGACAATGCGACAAGAAGCATCAAGAAATTGTTTTTGCCCATCTGATCACAAAATCACACACAAATACAGTAAATGCATGAACCAACCCACACAGGAAAATGAAGAAACAAATGGGGTGGATAAATTTATTGCCCTTCAAAATCATGTAGCTAATGGTTAATGGTCAAGCACAGTGTGCCAATTTACAATTTTCATGACACTTTTCAAAAACGAATAAATAGCATTTTTAAATTTAACCAAAAAAAGAACATCCCTACTGTTCAATTCTATTAGATCTGCTACAGCTCAGTTGGAGACATTTAGACTCTTTACACTCCGAGACATTTTAGACTGACAGAAACAGTAGGATTCTGTTCAGCGGTATAACTAGCCAACTTTAGGAAGAAAAACATGAACTAGTATGATTCTGGCCATGGGGATGACCAAGTGGATGATTGAAAAGGGTGATGAGAGGAGGTTTTACTTGATCGAAGAAGCACACCAGTCCAAAGCGCTCAGATCACACAGGCTAAGCCTAATAACCAGGGTTCTCGTGAGGTCAACCATTCAGGAACACGACGGGTTTCCAGGATCCAGAAACCAGAAGAATCAGATTTTACCGTAGTTTAACTGTGGAATGGTAAAGAGCTGAGAAGTTAAATGTTACAGTATGTACTTTTTTGAACAAGCAGGGGGAGGCTTCCAGATCGTGAGATCTGAAGTTCGTGAAACTTCACAGACCAAGTTTCAGACGTATCTGAACGAACTATAGAGATCTTTAGGGACTGTGTGAACTGCAATTGCTACTTGGATAATCAGCTGGGCAAGTGATCTCCTCTCATACTCGTCAGTTTTTAACTTCTGTTTCTCTGTGTCCCTGATTTCTGTGGCAATTTCTCAGAGCTCCGTGTCTCCCTGCATGTTCTCCTCTTTCGCTTCTTCTTCTTTCACCTTTTATCTGCATATAAAATATCAGCGAGGAAATTAGTTTACTATTTAAGAACACGGCTACTATTGAACAGGAAAAAATAACCAAATAACCACAAAATAACAAATTGGCCCTTCAAGTAGGAAAAGAAAGAGTTAAGCTGCAAATAGTAAGCCTTGGGAAACTACTGATCTTTCTCTGGAGCTTTAATTAAAGATATAATGACACACGTTTAATTTTTCATTGGGGTCATTTGTACAAATCTGATCAGACGAATTCGTGCTCATAAAAGTTATGCCAATTAACTTTAATCCTAGTTTGCATTAGGAGACAGTTCTTTTTCACAATCCTTAAGACGTGCAGTATTCTTACTCTAACCCTTTCCATCTCACGTGCTGTGGGCAGCCTGCATGACTAAATTGAGTCACCTGATGCGTAAGCCTTTGTGTTGATCTATGGCTCTTGAAGGGCCAGTTCATCTGACAAGACCTTGACACTCCATGCCAATCAAAACCCGAAAATATTTGCCCTTTATAAGTGAATGTTGGTCTTAATTACATGTACCACGAACAGGCCTTTGGAGACTGTGTCACTCTGATTCCTAAAGAGTAGGAGCGCCCAATACTGCTTTTTCACTGTCCAGAGTTTGAGACCTTCACATCTGACAGACATAAGAAACAGAATGGTTTTGCTTCATGAACAAAATTCCTCAGCTCTAATGAATGATCATGAGGAAATCAGACAGTCCATAGGATAACAAAAACACTAAATATTTTCAAGGTCTCCAACATATTAAGAAACCACTTTTCTTCTTTATCCTTTTTTTCTTTCTTTGCCTGGTCTGGACATCTGTTGTTAAATGTTTCATGCATCATTCATCACCTGTCTCGTAGCTGAACCTCTCTTATCAGTTAGATGTCAGTGGGATCATTTTGCATAATGGAACAGGTTCTTGGGCAGACAGCCACCAAGTTAATAATGATTAAAATAGGGCTAACATTCTTCAGGATGTGTTTCAGGACTACTATTGGATGTACAGAGGCAGACTGCGATCGAATTCTTTTTTCTCCTTCACCAAAATGTGTTCCCCTCAGTGGTATGGATTCAAAAACATTACAGAAACACAACTTACATGTTGTATTGCTTCCTAGTTTTGCAATTGTTTTCTGAGGGAAATATTTTAATTTACAGATTCAGTTTATCAGCACCACAAAGAAACATTACAGGCTGTGTGCAGCAGAGGAACTGAGATAACACAACAAGTTGCTAATAGCTAAAAGCTTTCAGCATAATTTCCTATTTGAAAATAGCACTACACCAATGCAACCAATGAGACTATGAAATGCAAAGCATTTGGAATACCCTGAGTTGACTTTTCAGTTTCTACATCTTGCCTGCTTTTAGAAAGCATGGTCGTTCTGACATTAACATGTCATCTGGAAATGTGTGGGTGAAAGAAAAAAAGAATTGCTACCTCACAAATGGAGGGAAAAGTAGTGCCCCACATAAATCATTTCAAACAATGCATACTGTATATGCAGCTGCAAACATTAAGGCTAATCACTTCTTTCCAAAAAAAAAGAGCAAAAGGGATGCTTGGCTAATGGATTTTTTAGGACATTTATGCATTAGCTTAACTTATTGATTAATTGGGCTGCTCTCGCACCTTCTACCCAGCCATTGGAGTTACGAACCTCCCTGAGGCCTCCTCACTCCTGAAAGCCACTGTAGCTCAATGACTCCTGATGCTTGTTCAGCCCCAGATGTTCTTCCTGCTGCCCACTCTGTCCAGCTCACTCTCTGTATCATGTACAATCGCCATGAACTGACTACTGCACTATGAATGGTTGCCCGACTCACACAGCCTGAACAATGCACCATCAGCCTGTTGTGAGAAACTGCAAAGACCCAAGAACGCAGTGAAACTCGATCACACGGTGGCACGTGCTCACGTTGACTTAGTGCGCATGCACGGCAATTACATGCTTGCACAGCGGAAGTTCATCTACGCAGATGCGGCCGAACCAATGAGAGATAATAGACTGTATTGCTCTCGGCAGGAATCTATAAGATGATAAAAACTACTTAAGGATATTGTAATGACAGAAAAGGTATTTCCAACTGCATCTTCTTAACCTAATAAGATAAAACTTCTCATGCAATTCCAAAATACAATGTCCCTGGACATAGAGGGGATTCAATTTGTGACGGGAGTTAAGGTTCTATTAAAGTTAAGACACTTGACTGCTCGTCTCTTAAGGATTTTTTTTATTTCTAAGGGAGGGAGACAAAGCTGCTCCTTCAAATTCATTGCCCACTGATGCACTGATTCACTGATGATATCGTACCATCCAGGTCCTCCAGTGAACCCATACCTCACCAGAACACAGCTGTAATATTTCTCTCGGAATTGGGAACACGTTTACTGGACACAAAACAAGATGCTCAGATCTCAGGTGGAGGGATGTCTATAAACTCCAACCCAACTTTATTCTGGGAAGAAAACTTCAAACCTGGCACTCAAGAGATTTGCCAGTATCCTGTCACGTTAAAGTGCTCTGGGCTTCATGGTTTATTATATTTATCTCTTGCTTTCAGAGAAGAAAATAGATCAGAATTACACAAAGTTGACTATTTCTAGCAAATAACTGGGGGTTTAAAGGAGATGTATCCCTGAAGAAAGTAAAATCCTCCCCTTTCCTGGAACGTGGTGGACAAGGGAGAGCACAGGAACATGTATGAGTGGATTTCCATGGCATTAATAAAATAGCAAACTCTGATCTCCTGCTCGGAAGCATTACAGGATCTGCAAAGCTGAACATCTTTAGAAAATAATTTGGAAAATTATAAATCTGTCCATCAAAGCTCAAGCTGAAAGTGCACCAATGCATTGCTTTGCACATCGTGGCTCCTGGGGTTACATTGCCCATTTATTCTCCTTTTAATACTCAAATGCGTGATGCACCACCCCCCGAAACCAGATGTTTCCAAACCTAGCCTTTCGCTTGGAAAAGAAGTAGGATGTGCATTCATGGACACAGAAAGTGTCTGGAAGAAAGTAAACATAAGCAATTATTGCATTAATGTAACCTACTTAAGCTCCCTTTTTAATAATTTTCATTAATACTGAATACCAACATGTGAGCATATTTAAGATATCTTAAATAAATCCATTAGAGTGACACAATTAACACTTCACTTAGCTGACCATCAGACAGCACCCCCCTCCCTTCATTAAAGATAATGAGACCAGCCAGCCGTTACACCCGGAATGAGCTGAAGAGGAGAATGGCAGGAGTGAAGGTCACTGGTCTTCCCTTGTTGCATCAGACTGAAGATGTTGACTTCATGCATTACAAAACAACTTTAGATTATAAGATATGATACCCGGGCACTGCCTCGGCAGATCATGAAAAAATGGAAAAAAAAGTCAGGAAGCAGTTAAAATTGTTAGAACGCTGTCGAAATTGGTTTAAAGTGATGCAGTGCATCGCTTAAGAAATTACAGGATTTTTTATGCCAAGAATCAATTTCCATGTTCTGTCTCTTGTTTCACACAAGGTAATACCATTGCGAAAAAGCGATTTGCAGAAAAGCACGTGTTTTCTCTGTACCTAGGGGACTGGATTAAACAGAATGATGCCCACATAGGAGACAAGCCTTATTAAAACCCTGCAGCAAAACAGCTATCTTTTCAGGCACAAAGACCGTGTTACAGTACATACTCCATTTCGATCTCTGCAGTTTCATCAACAGCTCTTTCAAGTGTCGGAAATGAAATACTGCTTTTAAACCCTGATGGTAAATATACACTCTGGAAACATCTGTGTTAGATTTTTTAACTCGGTTTACATTATACACTCAATCTGTCAACATTGCACAAAAATATGCTGCCCTCAAGATCATTTTGAATTAAACAAGAACAGTTCCAATAAGGTTTGCATAGTTAACATAGTTCAGAACATAAAGACTGGAAATGAAAGGAGATAATTCTAGTAATTTATTTTAAGATCTGAAAAATAAAACTGATAAAAGGACATAATTAATTACTTTTTCATTTGTAGCCATTACAATATTGGAAATACATATATGTGAACAGGTTGCGTAATAGGAACATCACACTGTTACTCTGATTGATTCTTGAAATTACCAAAAATGTATAGAAGATAAATCTTGCTTAAGCCACAAAATATGTTGGAAACAAAAAATAGGAGGACAAATATCTCTGTGGTACGACATTACAGTTTTTAAATGCTCCCATCATTTCTGACAAGCTGTTGTCAGAGGCTAGCACAAAGAATGGACAACTAAGGACATTCATAATTACTTTTTCCATTTAAAATGCCAGAAGATTGTGTTTTGATTGAATGTGACAGAAACAGACAATAGAGATCAGACTCAGGACAGAGGAATATGAAATCCATTCTACTGTATGTTGCATCACCAGATACAAAGAACAGATCGTCAATATTTTTGACAGCAAACCTCAGATTTATACCAATATAATTTATGCGAATGTCACCCATTCTCACACCAGTGGAATGTCCTTTTAATTTTTCACACACTTGTAACGTTCTTCTTATTCAAACAGCAGCTTATTCAACCTATAATCGAGATTGTACCACTGCCAATCCTGTCTGAACTGGCAGCGAGCTGTGCTTGTGTTCTCCTGCATAATTTGTTCCTCTTAAAAACAGACTTGGATTAACCCCAGCACTGGGACTTTCATATTGCACTTGCTCCTCACCGGCACTGAAATGCATATCTCCTGCACAGTGTCGACTGGCACTGAATCATTTGCTTTATTTTTAGCTAAATTAACTTTTCTGCGCTCATACAGAGCTCCTTCCTCCAAAATTCAAGCAGTGTGGAAGAAAAAGTGCATAGGTTCACGAATCACGTTTGGATTGAAAGCGACTGAACGGACTTCGCAACTGAAGCGTACGCATTGCACCGCGTGAACACCGCTTATTCCTGCAAAGCAAAGTTCGATGCTTACCGTTACAGCAGATAACGGGCTTTAACAACAACAATAATAATAATAAAAAACTGGGACATGTAGCGAATCTCTGGTTTAATCAGCAACTCTGGGCATCGCTTGAATTGTATGGCTTTGCGAAACAATGATTCGCTCTTTTAATATCTCGGAAATGTGCATCGACAACTAATAAAACTAATTTAACCGACCAGCTAATGTTTGATCATTTCTTCCAGTCTGGATGCTTGGGAACCGCACAAGCCCTGGGAAACGATTCGCATTCACAATATGTCGTAAACACGGTTGGTCTGTAAATTCACACCCTTGGTAAAATACCTCCTTGCGTAAACCAGTGTCGGTTCGACGCGGATCCGATTCACTTTTTTTGTACACATAAAGAAGAAAATAAGGTAACTTAACTTACTAAGGTAGCTACGGAGGGTAAGATATTGCTTTAACAAAATGCATGATCTGGAAACGCAAATATTTTAGACCAGGAGACACTAAATGTGGATTTACTGCCCATGTTCCAGATTCGAGGTGTTGGTATACACTAGTTGCACCCTCAGAACATCATTTTCACACACAAAAAAATATTTTTCATTCCCTGCAAAACATGAACTTCTTTAAATATTTCATTACCTCCTAGCGAAATACATCAGTCGCTGAGCATGAATTTCAATTCTGCTGTACAGGCTATAGAATGCATTAAAGAGAAGCTTTTCTATTAAACTTAAATGTAATTCTTCTTGAATGCACTTAGTCTCCCTTTCTAAAGTCAAGTTAATTTATGTAGCAACGTAAAACGACACGCACTTAGACGAGGATTTGAAAGGTTTATGTTTATTCGTAAGTGTCGCTTTCAAAAGTAATTTAGAAGCTTCGTCTAGAGCTTTTAACAACGTAACGTGGACTTCATTAAATGCCGGTGGTCAGCCCTCAAAGCACTTCTCCGGGGACAGATGTTCATGCTTGTGACCGCCCCTCAGACGTAAAAAATGCATCACCGTCTCACAATGTCAATTGATATTTTATAATATTGTTGGTCAACAAGAAAGTTATTGACACATTTATTCGTGTAGCTGTGATATTGTCTCTGAGGCAACAAGGTGGAAAGGTTGGTATATTCTCTTGAATGCAGTACAGTCCTGTTGAACTGTGACGTCCACACATCGACAGAGGACTTTAAGTCCCGTTGGCGTTTTTAGGAATTAACTAACCCCGTACTTGCAAGAATGCCTGAAAATTTACTAAAAAAAACTGCTCTGGACGCAGTTAGCAGCTGTGCGAGAGCTTTGGTTAGTTTTCTGTAACTACCCGTGTACAGTACGTGTATTTGAAATTAACTTTGCATTTGCCTCACCTGTGGGAAATCAAGTATTGTAAGTGTATTTCTGCCACCCCCCACCAACACAATGGGCTACATGATATCGCTTTTTCATCATTTCTATCGCCATCTGCCTGCGTTTACTGTAACCTCACATATTCTACATTAGATCATTCGAACTAGTTTGCAAACATATTTGGCTGGACATCCAGCATTGACAAAACGCCATTATAGAAGATAAACCTTACAGTAGCCCGATTCTCTATTTCGTTGAAAACACTGTGTTGCAACTAAGTTTCAGCTCAAACCCCAAGTTTTACAAACATGTGCGCAACAATGTTTAAACTCGGTTATGTAGGAGAGATTTTGGTGTGCGTGGATGATTGTACTTGATTAAAATGTAAAATGTAACGACTGAGCTGAAATGTATCCAAAATAACGCAGCAGTGAGTCACCAGCCTTTTTTTACACTAATATTTAGCAATATGAGCGAAAGTGACTTGAAATTTTCTTACCTGGTACGTTAACAGCCACTAGGAATATCCAAAAGCTCGTCGGCGTCATCATGATCATGTCACCGTTTCCCAAATATCTGGGTTGTTCTTTTGTAGCCTTTAAATATGCTGAAGTATATTCGAGCTATCTGGGCTCAGGTAAGCATGCAACTTGGCGATGGAGATGCAGGCAAAATTCCAGTCTGCTAACCGGGAGTTAAACACAAGCATCAAAAAATATGAGGGATTTAAACTGGGAATGCGCCAAGACGGGGGAGGGAGGGGATGGGGCGTCTGTCGGGGTCACGATCTAATTTGTCACGTTATTCCACGACCCTTAGACAAAACGATCCCGCGATCTGCACTTCGTTACAGGAGAGACCTTAAGGCGTGCGTGCGTCCTTCCAGTCCGAGAGCTACAGCGCAGAGCTCTTGCCGTTCACCAACCTATAAACGCACACACTGGGTATAGTACTTTCTGTGCAGCTCGGAGACGGAATCCCCAGATAAGAACAAATCGGGAAAAAAACAATATTGCAATACGATACAAAAAAATAAAATAAACGCAACACAGGTTTTAACAATCCATGATTTCCCAAAGATAAAAATTCCGCTTTAAGCCTGTATCCGAATGCTCCGTAGGGTGATGCAGTTCGGTGCCTCTCTTTCTCCTTCGTTTTTGGGAGAAAGAAGAGGGGGTGAGGAGGGGGAGATTTGATGCTTCGAATCTGGAAGTTCCTAAAACAGAGTACGTCTCCCCCTTTTATTTATTTTTCCCCCAAAACAAAATGAAAAGACCAAGCGATTTCTCCAGCTGCTTTTGTAATTATTTAATGGAGTTGGTTTTGTTGGTTTTTTTTTTACTTTGTTCTTGACAAACTGTAGCCACTCAGCTGCCTGAACTTCCACAGATCCGGAGCTCGCCTCCTCCCGCGCTGGTGGAGAATCTTGGAATGTTGGTTTTTTTACGCAGAGCTGGCGGCTGCACGGAAAGTTGCCTCCGTTCGCTTCGGCAGGGGAGCGATGCGTACTTGGCGTCTCTTCCTCCAGCAGCAACACCACGATTTCTGTGCCGTTACCGAAATTCCCAAACTGGAAGAAACTGCCTTTCTGCAGCGGCGTCTGGACCCAAAATGCTACCGTATAACTGACAGCCGCGGAGAGCAGATCTGAATTGGATGACGCTTACCGAGGGAGGCGCCTGGACTCGCAATGCAAAGCGAGTAGGAGGGCTCTAACGTCCAACGAGGAAACTTTGGACTTTTAAAGCTGTAGGCCTACTGCAGTGAAGACAAGGTTTGGTCACACAACGAGCTTTAAATCTACAGTATGGTTAAAGACCCTTTAAACGCAATGCAAAGTACCGTCCTACAATAAGCGTCTGCCTTTCCAGCTTGCCTTGTGCGTAATGACTTATTGGGAAAACGTAAATGTAGAATTAGGTTTTATTTTCGATTTAGGGGTTTCTTTGTCAAAAGATTTGAGTGTTTTCTAAAGTAATTTAAAAGAGCTTTCACCACAAAAGAGTGGTGTGAAATCGACCCCGGGGATTTCTCACGTGGCTGTGGCCATGGCGCACGTTTCCCGTTTGCGCTTGGACAGGTTGTTTGCGTTGGTGAGTTCTCATGGTACAGAATGTAACGAAAATAGTGAAAGTACCGTGTGCTTTTATCAGTACTTTATAATACTTTATTATGTCTACATCTTAATGTTTATTAAGTGCTTAAATACGGAGCAATACATACAGAAAGTTTCGAGAAAGAAATATAAATACTGCTAATTAGCCGAGAAATAACGCTATAAACACATATTGTCTTCATAAAGTCACGTTGTGACTTCAAATTATAAGATGCTATTAAAGAGTAAGGTATTCCATTCAGTTCTTGTTGGATGAAGGGGTGTTACCCCAGTGTCCTGGCCAAAGTTACTCCTTGCCTTTACCAATCATGGCTTCCTAACAATCACCATCTATGAACTGCCTTCATTACTGTGTTCTCCTCCCCACTGAGAGCATTTATACATAAATTATATCAAATCTTTGAGAGCATAAGTGGGGACCAGAAGTGTCGTGGTTATCGTTGTCTCACAAGTCATCAGTCCTGGGTTGTTGGCCAGGGTTGACTGCTCCAAATTCGTCTCACCTCCCAAAGACACGTTATCTAGATTATCTGGTGTCTCTGAATTATCCTTTTGTGCTTCGGAGACATGTGTCTGTGTACCCATGGACTGGCACTGCACCCAGGGTGGAGTTCTGAGGGGTCAGCTCTGGTCTCCATGTCACTAGCTGAACATGTTGGACTCTTGTGCTCATCAAGGCACATTTGTGGTCTGTGGGTTGAGTGGGCTAAAGGAGGAGTGAATGAGTGTCAGGCCACTGTATGTGTTGAATAATGCTTGCGAAGGTCACCGTGATTTCTCTTGACCTTTGAACTGATTTGTTGAACTTGATCTGATCTTTAGTCTTTAATCTTTTGTCTGCCCTTTCTCCCAAAATCAGTACTCTTATGAAGAAGAATATCCATATTACATATGAATGTGATTAAAGAGCTACAAGGTATATTGAACTAGCAGGAAATTACACATTATTTTCTACAGTTTAATCTAATTCTAGTTTAATCTCTGTTTAATCTCTGTATTCAAGCTGTAATCTCTATTGTATTAATATTATAAATTAATTACAGCACAGTCCTGTCTGATTAAACAGGATGGTGTGCTGAACACCATGCAGATGTTTTTCAAATATTTTCTTTTCCTCAGGTAAGACTGGAAATTTGATCATCTGAACATCTTTGATAGGTTTGACTTGAGTAACAGAACCAAGACTTTGATTAGTAAATTTCAGTTCAGAGAAGAACACGAAGGCAAAGATCAAAAAGGATGAACCTAAAACTTGTCAGTGATACACGAAAGAAACAAAAATCATCTTCATTATGTATGTATATTAAACCACAATTTATTTAAGAAAAATGAACAAACTGCTTTTGATCAACACTAGAATTCAGGTCAAATACCCTCATTAGCAATTTACAGGAGAGCTATGAATATATAACAGAAGAGGTAAAGCTTTATTTTATCATGCCATACTTAAAACACGAAGATGAAAAATATTGTCTATTGCTAGTTTAATTGCTGGAAATCATTTTTTATTCATCTCTTGGGAGCTGTGCCAAGGCAGAGATTACTGAAGTACTGAAGTTTGTATTTCTGATATCTTTACTAAGTTAATTCTACACAGGTCTGACTGAAATATTTGGGAAGCTTACCCAACCAAATGATAATACTGTAAATATTAAATGAGGGCGGCGTGGTGGCACAATTTGATCGTTGCAGCGCGGGGGTTCAGTTACTTCGGTGGTGTCTGCATGGTGTGTGTATGTTCTCCCTGTGTTCGTGTGTATTTACTCTGGGTGTTCTGTTTTCCTCCCACTGTCCAAAGACATGCTGGTGGTTAATGGGCTTCTGGGAAAATCGGCCCTGGTGTGAGTGGGTTCCCTGGGCTGCACTGGCGTTCCATCCTGGGCGTATCCTGCCTGGTGCCCATTGCTTGCTGGGACCTCCTCTGCTGCTCCTCTGTGACCCTGTGCTGAATAAAGCCATTAGAAAATGGATGGATGAGTGAAATGGAGGGACATAAGGTGGCAGGTTTCTATTCAGGGGTAAGCTCTGGGCCCTGCTGACAGGTCTCATTGACCTTCAGAGGTTGCTGCAAGAGATCCTCCCCGTCAGACCAAGTGAGTGAACGGGGTGACTGGCACATCGAGCAGTTAGGATCGGTCGGTGTTAGAGGTTTGGGCACAGTTGAAGCCCCAGCCTAAGACATGCCTGCTCATCTTAGAAAAATGGAGAAATGGTGGGTTGAGCTGCAATTCAGAGTACTGGGTCTCTAGCAGAGGGCTTGCTGCTTTCATCAGAGTGTGCAGCTGATACGCAGGCAAGATACTTGTGAAGTTTGCCAGGTTAGCTTCTCAACTTTGCATTTGGGTGATGGATCCTTTGAGTGTCAGAGCTTAGCAGAGTGGAACAATTTACCCAAAAGTCATGTTCCTCCAGATGGCCATCATTAGAAAGCAAGCCTGCAGGAGCCCCTGTACCCCCATATGGGGTACCCCAATCACAGCAAACTGCTCTTGTAGTGTAAGGAAGACCAGCAAGAGGAACTCTAGCACTGGCCAAGCAGGTGTCAGAGGGCATCATGGAGGAAGGGACCCAAATCTCTCCTCAGTAATGCAGATCCAATCAGTGTGAATCACCTGTCCCCACGGGCAGCTTGTATACCCTGCAGAGCACTCCTTGGTCTGTAAGTGAAGCACAGTGCTGTCGAAGATTAGAGTCTCCTCAAGACTGCAGCTGATCGCTAAGTGCTGGGATGTAGTCCTCCAGCTTCTCTAGTGTGTTGATCCTTACCAAGGCTCTTATCAAGGACAGCAAACCTTTGGAGAAGAAAGTCCTGTTGGATGGGTCTGCTGAGTCAAAGAAAGGCAATGCTGAAGCTGGAAGATCACTTATGGTTGATAAGGAAGTAAGTAGTGAAATAGAAAATGCTGGCAAGACACCCCATTATTCCACAGAGCGAGGGAGAAGGTGAGTGATGTGGCAGTCTCATTAGATAACTTTCCCAAAAGTGCTCTGCATATGTGATAATATTCGTCATGGGAGATAATGACTCCGCAATGGGGGACGTGGGGAGATAGGTGAATAATTTTTAGCCACAGCCTGGGAATTCAACTTTATTGTTTCCCAATTGGTGGAGATATCATTAACATTATAAGACAGCGGTCTTAGGGTAGGATGCACAACTCCAGTACTATTTGGAAGCCTTTTGGTGCTGTAAATACTGTTTAAAAAGACCTCTGTATAGGAGAAAATGTGTAATTATTATTAGCCATTAATGTGCTACACATTTAGTGCTGAGATACTTTATTACTGTGTTATTAAATGTGTTCAGAGAGGTTATGTATAGTCTTTGTTTTAAAATTGCCTAAAAAACTGACAATTGTTTACTAATAATATGTTTTACTTTTTTAAATTAGTACAACCTTTTAAACAGAAATAAGTGTCTGTTAAACAAGAATAACTACCTAAGATGAAATGTGGAGAAAGGTTCAACTCTTGATATTAAATTTGACTTAATCTTTATTGAACTCTTCTTCAGGACTATAACTTTATCAGTGTTTAAATCCTAAAAGTGTCAGGAAACAGGTTATCAAGTTTAATCAATTCTTTACAAAAAGGACCTATTTTAGAGTTGCTATTAAAAATCATTCATAATTAGTTCAGGTCTGTGGATTCTGACCTTGCTTTTCACTGTGCATCTCACAAAACCTCAGGCTATTCTTCCACAGTAAACTGTGTTGTTTATGTGGATAGTTTAATGGAGTGAAATTAAGAAGGTTCTATGGCCTGAAAAGGTTTAAATCAAGGAGTGCATTGAGACTGCTGTGAATTAGCAAAGTGGGGGCAGCTTTAAAATCCTCTCAGAAGTTGTGAGGCTTCTGGCTAACCCATTTTGCTTTAATTATTACAGCTTTTCCACTGAAGTCACTCCATTAGAAAACGATTATGGGTCTTTTGGGACAAATTAGTAATTGTCTACTTGTGAGGCAAAGGACCATTCCTGATGTCTGGAATGGAGAAGACATACTTAGAGAAAGACACTTAGAGAAAGCCATGCTCTACACGAGGTGTTTTAAAAAAGTTTGAGTTAATCAAACTCATTTCCCTACTGCTGTGTGCCAAAAGATTTAAATTTAATTGAGGGTGCATGAGATGCAGTACATGTACAAAGACCCATCTACAATTCAAAGAAGGATTTTTCTGAATTGACAGTGCTGTTGTTATCTCATGCAAAGTGCGTGGTTTAAGTTTTTTTTCAGCATAAGATACAATTTGAAAGTAGGTGAATTCACAACGGCTTTCAACTGGGGAGGTTTTGACATTACAGTAAATTGGATTTCTCTTGGTGCAGGTCTCAGTGCTCATGCTTAAATTGGTGAAATAGAGTTTTTTGTGAAATATATTGAGTTATGCAACCTGTTTTCCTGTTTATTTTAAACTGTCCCGTGAAAAGGCTTGCTGGTTTAAATGTATTCTGCTCGCCATGTAGTATACCACACTTTTAGTATACTGTCACTGTAGGAAAAATACAGTATATTTTGGATTTATAGCTGTAGGCATCATATACATAAAGTCTGACCTATAAGACACTTTAAATAATGCAAAAGAATGTTTCTTAGTAAGAAAGGCTGACCTTTTACAGTGAGTACTTTTTTCCAAACTCGTCTTCTGCAAGAAAAGGAGACAAATGGGTTGAGAGTCAATACACCTCCTGGTAAATTCGGTTATAAAATTTATAAATGGACCTGAGATGATATGCGTTGCAGTTAGATTACTGGAGAAACAAAAGACAGATTCTGTCCCTTAAGGAAGTAATAAGAGAAAAACATTAAAGGCAGAATGTTTTTCCACAGAGCAATAATACAAAAATATCAACCAGTAATGTCCTGAGTCAATATTTCTGTTCAATGACATCTTTTTTGGAAACAATCTTTGGAAAGAACTGAAGAGTATAGGATTATTTATACATCACTCCAGCAGAAAGGAGTCTGAAAGACCAGCAGTAGAGAGGAAGTATAAAATGCACAGAATTGAGGCCCTAGTGGGTAGCAATGACACAGTAGGGTTGAAAACTATAGGAGTTACATCGAGTCCTACTGTCCTGCAGTGGCTCAATGAAATGATGGCAGGGTTCTAAGCTAGCCAATTTCTGTGATGCGTATACTGTACCATTACTAATGATTAGGCTTCATTTCAAACTTTTTCCCACATGCGGCTTTGTATTGTCCAATGAGGTGCAGAAAACTGTGTCAAGCCTTAGCGATTCATCTCTTTGTAAACTGTATGGATGACAAGGTAATCTTCCTAAAGGCACATCATGTAAAAGGACATATATTTTTATCCAGGCTGGAATATATTTTGCAATTTGATGATACGTTTGCATTGCATGCATGTTTCATATAAATGGGCATGTTTTCACTCTGAAATACTCATTTTTAGAGGCCTGTTACACAGACAGCTGGTTCTTGGAAGAAATGCATGGGTCCTGTTGTGCCTGTACTTCAAGGGACATGTGAGAATGAAAGACTGAGGGCTAGCTGTTTCTTGTCATCAATTTGGGTAAGTTGTCAAATAGCCTTATCTTACCTTTGACTGTTGACGTTTAGGAAGGGGTTGTGCTACCAGACATGATTACTAATGTGCAGGGATTAAATAAGGAAAACAAAATTTGAAAAGGTCAACTATTCATGTTCTGTGCACAGTGTAATTATCATGAGTATTCCTCTTCTTTTTTGCCAAGTAGATTTGAATAGTAGCTGGTGGAGCTGCCAGCTTTACCATCTACAGTGCATTTTATTGAATTATATTTTAGTTGCTGGCATTATTATGTAATTTACAGGTTAATTGAGTACAAAGTCTCATTTGTAATGTCTTATACTGTAGGAGCAGCACCCACAAGCCTCAGCTTTCCTTGCTGTTGGTGGACTTAATGAGTTAATGGCCCAGCTGACGTATTTATAAACTTCTTTCAACACTGGCATCAGTGGTACTTTTTAGTGAGGGAAAATAAATCCCAGTTCAGTGTCCCTGCATTGCGCTCGCGCCTGGGGATGGAGGAATTTCTCAGGTTAAATGGCAAAAGCCCAGGGCCTTTCAGCCGGAGAGCGAGTTTTGAAGTCGAAGGAAATTAATGCGGCTGTGTCACATCCTCATGCAGTCCGAGGCTGCAGTGAAGTGATGTAAACAGCGTTTAGACTGCGGTATAATTACCTTGTAAGGCAGCTGCAGTGACATCTTGTATAAAAAAAAATAAATAGGCCTGAAATGCATCACAAAAAAGCTCTTTTTTGCAGTGCGAGCCTTTTTTCTTCCTGTTTTAACAGTATATTACCTGCAGAGCACTTTTTGATCTGTTTTTTATTCCTGCTCCAAGAACTTTAACATTGAATTTGTCAGAAAAGGGCAATGTGAAAGAGCATTTAGGATTACATTCCTGGGAAACATGTTTGCGTATATTCCTTGAAGGAGGCCTACATATATGATATGTTCACGAAAGCCTGTTTATTTAATATTTTTCACCTTTTGGCATGTAACAAAGGGATAGGAGCTTGGCAGTACATTAGCCTTTTTGACTCTGTTAATTATGTAATCATGGGCAAGACCTGTCGAACCATTAGCAGAGTAATGTGTTTCTCTGGCCTGATGTTCATTCCTTGATGACCATTTGGGCATAGTAAATCACAGCCTGGGAATCAAAACTGCTTATTTAACCCATTTTAGAGTCTGCCAAATAAAAGGGACCTGATGGCTCAAATGCATTCTCGTATTTATGAAAAATAACCTCCTTTAAAACAGCTGGTTGTTAAATCTTCATTTTGGGTGCTTCATCTCTGGTAACTGCAAACGATGTAGAATGAAGTGATGGATCTCTCTTAAATCTTGTAGCAATTTCAAGCAGCACTGATTTACTATATTGAGCAATGCAAGTGAGCAGACACCAGAGATTAGCAGTTTAGTGCAATATTACGTTTTACTGGCACTCTGCCACATTAGAAACAAACCCCGCCTCTCCCTTCAAGTACTACAGCTAAAGAAAAAGAAATTTAAAAAGTTTGCAAACAAAACCCAGGCGTTCTAAACTTTTTTGATGGCTTTTGCATTTAATTGCTATATATGCAGCTGAAGAACGCCAGTTCTTTGTTAAATTGGGAAAGCTGTGACAGAATCATATCCGAACATCTAGCGAAATATCAATTTAAACTACAACAAATGAGGCATAACAATTCCAATCCCCCTTTTCAAGAAATATGAAATGGGTAAATCGTCAACACCCCTGTTTATAATAGTTGGATGTAAGACAACGATAGCATTTCCTGCCAACTCTAAATTACAGTAATCCACATAATGAGGACAACCTGGTTTACTTTCCCCACTCAGACAGCCGAAGCTCTTTATGGTGCTGAAGAGATGCAGCCTGAATGACAACTGTGCAGAGAGTGTTGATGAGCTTCTTTCCGAAGCTCTGTCTCTCCTGGCTCCTGATTTTGGAACAGTTACGGTTATGAAGATAAGTGGATATCTGGAATCAGATGAATCATCCCACACATACAGGCAGATTGCTAGAGACGCATAGACAAACACAGATTCATCAGTCTCTTCATATATAGATAGGAAAAGTGAAACAGAGACCGACCTAGGTGGAGAGACGGATGTAAATAAACAACTGATAGAATACTGCTTCAAAAATGAAGTAAATATGTTCAGACATAATGACTGCAATGGTTATCTAACATATCTTTTACAATGCACAACTGTAAAAAGTGGTAGGGAGAATTTCTCATCTCTTGCCTGATACTTTAAATATTTTGGTCATTGCTGACAATGATGGGAAACCTATGATGTAAATATTTACTACAGGATACATAACACATTTATTTTCCACAATGCAGATACCTCGTGCGGATACTTGGGAATGCAGCAGAACATTTTCCTCTTGTTAAAGTGCACAGGAAAACATCTCCCTCTTGTGGCTACCGGTTCTTGAAAAGCACAATAACCTGGATATACACCAAGACAAGAGGCCTTGTGAGAAGCCCAGAGCCCCAATTCAATTACATTTAGAGCCAGGATCCGAAATGTATATCTTAACAGCAAAAAAAACCCAGACACAAATCTTAAAGGACACTTCAGAGAATAACTGATACATCTGAGATCAGCCAGATATCTTGATATACCGTGGAAAAACAACTGAATTCCCAATTCTGCCCAATGAAAGATGCTAAAGATTTATTTTGTTATTTTGTTCAGCTAAAGTATAAAAACATGCACTGGCCCCCTGGCACTAATAATTAAAGTCCAAGGGAAGCCAACCAACGAATTATTATGTTCTATGTTTTAAATTACTTCAGTATATTTACAGGTGTAAACCACCCTTAAGGGAATTGAATAGGGGGAATTTGCACAGTACAGATATATAGGTACCAGCTTTTGAAAACTCTCGGGGGCGCTTGTGTGAAAATGTTTTCAATGTTTTTAACAATGGTTTTTCTGTCCCCCTTTTCCTTCATGAATGGTAAGAAATGGTAAAGCTTCACTTATGAAGGCTTATGAAGGTTTTCATATTGCCGTTGAAGAGAATGTGTTCCTCTTTGTCGTGCTCTGTTATTTATGGCATCTTCTACATCCAGTGAAACAGAATCCCCATGAATATTCATGCATATGGAGAGCTGAAAAGCACCGTTTATCTTGGCAAAACTTTACATCACACACATGTTCTGCATGTTCATTATGCTGCTAGAAGCTGTGATGTGACAGTTAAAATTGTTCATGCTTTCTAAACCTTTCTATCACATCTTGATAAAAAACAAATTGTGCCTTTGTAGAAAACTTCTACAAAGTCTTTTTAAACCCCTATCTTTTGCGTCTGAACTTTTTCGTCCATCTGGTTTTCTGAAATTCAGATTTATCCATTCTGAAATATATGCCATGTCTCCTGTTACGTTTGCTTGTTGGCAGAACTCATCCGACTCAGACATTTATTTCAGGTTAAAAGTCGGTTTCTGATAATGATTTCATTACGATAGGTCATTAAACGACAAATCAACTGAAACATACAGTAATTGATAGCCAGATAAAATTGATTGTGGAGACCAGGACTAGCATAATAGATATATAGCACTGTGTATGTCTTACAAACATTGACAAAGTTAAAAGGAATTCACTCCTGTTTTGACAATAATTTGATGATGATAATAAAAATAAAATTATCGGGGGTTCTGAAGCTTTGATTTGCCATTTTCCTCTTCTTATATATACTTCTATCTTAGAGAACACAGTTTATCATACCATAGATGGCCAGTGATTCAGTAATGGAGTAATCCTGAAACTTTATGCCAGATGTTGATGGTTCACCAAGCAGAAGCTCTTTGCTCTCCTGTGGAAATGAGGTCAGCTCATAAAATAGAGAAAATGTTCATCATGACTTTTTGGTTAAAAAGAACAGTAATAAAAAGGGCTAGTTTCTTAGCAGAATCAATAAATTGGCACTGCTGTATAGAATCAATGCGGTATCCAACTCAGTACCTTAGAGCTATAAAAAATTCCTTTAAACCTCCAAACAGAAAGGCACCAGAAACCTGTTCCTCAGGAGCTGACAGTGATATAACTATCAATGTTTTCTTCTCGGGTCCCACAGGCAGGCAGATGGGCAGATGTGAGGAACAGAAGCTTGTGCACAGTGTTCTTGAGACTGATCTTCATAGTTCCTTTCAGCAACCTGATGTCTCCCATTGGTAGCATTATTTTATGGCTACATCTGAATCACACCTGATGAGAGGAAGACAGATCAAACGAATCTCCTTCTAAAGCAGGTTCACTCCCTCACCCATTGTTTTTACACACAAAAAAAAAAAACTAAGGCTTTCGTGATCCTGTTCCTTAAAGAGTCTAGCCAGAGAAATTTCACCTTAAAACCCAAAGCAAATCCCGGCCCTCCCGTTCATCCTTGACTTGCCTGTCTTCCTGCGTTCCTGGCCCGTGCTTAGGCCATACCAGGGTGTCTCTGAATGATTTAAAGGATTAACAGTAATGACTTCGTTATTGAGCCTGGCTGAAGTGGTCATTGATTTAATGCCCTGCTCCTGTAATTTAATGTACCTTGCAAAGAAAGAACAGAAACTTCAGAATCGTCAGCTCTTACAAGAATGAACAGGGAGTTGCAATTCTGGTCCTGAGAGTCGGGTCCAGTAGGATCTCTATGCGTCTCTTTAAGTCTTCAAGAGCTTAAGGCTGTGGAAGAGGGATACATTGATAATTTAGGACTTTTTGGGATAAATGCAACACTTCTCCCAGGTAGAGAGCCGTTAATTTCTTAAGGAGACACAGAAAAATCATGGATTCCGGCAGTGACAGCGAAGACTAGGGCAGGGAAAACTCCATTAACACATTAGTAAGAAGCTAAAGAAGTTAATCGTCCATAGTAAAGCAGACAGAATAGGATCTGATTTCCTAGCGGTTTCTGTTTTTTTCATGTTAATGGAGTTTACATAAACTTACAATTTGAAATTCTACCCTGTTTCACACTTTTTGCAGGTGCAAATGAACCACGAGTCTCAGAAAATGCAATGTACAGTACTTGGCCGAGCGGGGAAACAGACCTCCTCCAGCACAGTTACACTATCAGTGTTATCCATATAAGGCCGGGGGAGCTAATGCAGAGAAACAGAAGGTCCACTACAATCCTCCGTTGGGCCTGACCCTAGAAGACCAAGCAGGACAGCTGGATTTCGGCTGCTGCTGGAGTCCAAATAAAAATCAGGCCTGGCAGAAGCGTCAGCAGTAATATAACACAGCTCATCTTACAGATTGAAGGGTTAAGGGGGCGATTGCTGGTTTGCCGTGCTGATTAAAGAACTGTGCTTTATTGCCAGAAATGGGACAGTGGTCCCTGGGCAGTGCAATCCTTATGCATCTCAGGCCGTTCTCATTCCTGCAATGTCGACAGACCAATGATCCTTTCAGGCTATGCGTGATGGCACCACAAAGGGGATTCGGTGCATTTCTGTGTCCAGTTGCAGAGAAAGCAAGGGCTCGAGTGGCTCTGCCTGCCCGGTTCTGGCTTGCTCTTGCGAGTTTTGCAGCCGTTGAGATGAAGAGTTTGGATTCAGCGTGCACCACAACCCAGCGCGGGCGGAGGAGCTGTCGAAGCACCCCAAAGCTGTTTGATTGGAAAGAGTACAGTGAAACCACAGTGACGTTATGTTTACTGTACCTTTTTTTATCCTTTCATTGAAAAAATTATATTTGAAATGGCATGGACTTTATTTTTGGTCCTCCTAATTCGGTGGGTTACATTACACATCTTTCGCAGATTAGCCATGCAACCCAAGTTGCTAGGATACAAGTTGATTGAAAGAAGTTGAATAGATTTCTGTGATGTGTATCAAACAAAGAACCGAAAGGATATCATTCTTTTGAACACCTTGTGTTGTTGTAACACGAAACAGAATCAAAGCAGGAGAACAAGAAAGTGCCTTGGAAAGAAACATAATTCTTTCAGCAGCGTCAAAGCTTTGATGCTGCTGACTGCTGCAACAGAAAAATAATCTTCTATCTTTTGTTCTTGTCCACCATCTGATCCAGTATTTCATGCCGTTTCTTTTTTTGTGAGAAAAACGTATTTGTATACTGTGTTCATATACTTATTAAGGAGATGTAGGTATTCTGAACTGAAGTAGGCCTGCTGTAAATATCGTGAGTGGCTTTTTCTTCAGTTTCCATTGTTTTCCCATTCTGGTTCATCAGGTTAGAGTAATCTAGTTTAACCTTGGCAATTCAACAGGTTAGATATGAAAGGCTGTATGCATTCAGCTTTTTCTGCTGTACAGTATCAATGATGATATATTCTATGAAGAATAAAATAATAAAAACCCATTTCCAGTGTTAGAAAACTTGAATGATGGATTGCCTCCAGGGAATATTAATTTTGTACTCTGAGTGTGTTGTAAAAAAAAATCAGCTTTAATTAAGTTTATTTACTGTATATATAGGGCCTGTGGGGTTGCTACATGTACATGTTGAACAGCTTGCCAAAATCTGCTTTTACTTTTCCAGTTGCTGAGAATGTTAAATAAACATTTAAGAAAAGCTGTCGCATTTTAAAAGAAGATCAACAATGATAACTCACTGGTGAAAAAAAATTAAACCTTCAGATTGACCTCACTAATAGTCCTTATAAGTATACTGTAAATATCACGTAGCAACCATCACAATCCATTTAGGAATGGAAAGATGTACACGTACAGTGCTGATATCTATAAGAAGAATGTGATACGACTCTTGACTTATCCTGACCTAACAAATCAGAGCTGTCAGCCTATATTGTAGCATTACTAGCCGGTGATGTACCTGGATATAAGCCATGTCCGCGATTGTTTGCTTTAGCGTCATCCACATGATGCTGATGTAACCAACTTGTGAAGGCAGCTTTAAGAACCCCAGCCATGTGTGTGAACTCTCCATCTTGTGCAGGCTGTCCAAAACTCAGCATGGTTTTGAAACGTGGCCTCCATGATGTCTGGGTTAATCATTGAGCCTTTCTGACACAGCCAAATATACATGGAAGTGCAGATCACCCAGAATGGAAGATGTTTAATATCTGTTCTTTTCATGTACAATGTACAGTACATCTGTGTCTGCTTGTAGAAACAAGAGACTGTAAAATTAACAACGTTTTTTGCTTTTTAAATGTCTGGTGTTCTTTGCATTTTGACAGCATGCATGTAACTGCAGTAAGCACGTAGATTTATTATTTACAAGTAGATTTGTAATGCGGATGAAGACAGACAGCTTTTGGGATCACTAAAGAAAGTCTGGGACCCCCAGTGCAGCTAAGGTTTTTAAGAGATGCATGCCTAGAATTTATAGCACAGGAGCTTAAAATAAACAAGGGTGTTTCAGGGAATTTCAGAGTCTCTAAGTGAAAATAAATCCATAGATGTGTATTTGTCATTCTTTTACACTTTTATTTTTAGTGATAGGAAAGTCAAATTTTCCCATTTCAGAAGGTAATAAAAATAATCTTAAGTAGCCCTTAGAGTTCTTCAAGATCCAGTTCTCATTCCTGCAATATCCTTAAACTATAGACAGAATAATGATCCTTTCAAATAGAAAAAAAGAAACAGGAAAAAAAAATCAATCTGGTGTAAAATCAGTCTGTACATACTGTATTTATAATTTCGTCACATATTTTTACTTTTACAGCAGTAACATAGTTTTTTAAGTGAAAAGGCTGCGGACAATATTCTAGTTAATAGCTGGGTTTATTGTTTTGTATTTTTAGATCGCAGCTAAGATCATAGGAAAAGCCGACCACAGCGAGTCCAGGCTATCAGCCCATCAGTGCTCATCACTGTTCTCCCCATTAAGTGATTCTAGCACAGCATCAGGTCTAGATCTGAACGTTCCCTGGGTCTCTGCCACACTGCGTTCCCTGCGATCCCTAGTAATCCATCCATCCACCTGCCTATTATCAGAAAGTTGCTTATTCCTGGTAAAGGTCACAGCAGCCTGGAGCTTCCCTAGTAATCCTTTCCAGGCTCTGATGTCTCTGTGTGAACAAGTGTGGACTTGTATTGGGAAGATATGACCCTATGCTGCTTTACGTTTTTATTCTTGGTTATGATATATAATAAATTTGTAATCTAATTGACAAATTCACTACTTGGTTGCTTCATTACATCTTAACAGGATGTCGTTTTCCCTTGGTATGTTTTCAGAAAATTACTTGAGCCACCAGTGTGTGAACTGGTTTAAATAAATTAAAATGGATTTGAGAGTCTACATCCTGCTTTTTAAATTGTTTTTGATTGATTATTGTCAGAGAGAACCTCTTTAATTTGCGTTGTACATTATTATTTTTCCTTTTTTCCTTTTTCCTGGGCCATAATCATGCAAAGTGAGTTGCGCTAGTCGAGATGGATAAAGTGCGTGGTCGACAAACCGTGGTTCCGTGGGAGAAAATTGACTCCACCATCGCAGGACCTAGAAATTGACAAATTCATGCTATTGTAAGAAGAGGAAAGAAATTACTTTTTCAACCTCGTTGTTTGAAGTGTCGTATCCAGCAAAGGCTTCAACTCTCTACTTGTCAGCTGCATTGATTTCCCATGATTAATGTCCATGAATCCCATGGAAAAAAATAAACCTTTTTCAGGATTTGAACCTCCGGGCATTTTGTGTTTTTATACTTTTATAGAAGAGGGCAGTCAATAGCCCAGAGTATATGTAAGTGACACATGACAAAGAAGATGAATAGTCTACAGAGGCATGCTCTTACTAAGTACATGTTTCTCTAATGGCTCCTGTAGAATGGTCTTCTCATTAGGACCTGTGCTTATTTGTTTCCAAGACAACAAAGCTTTTCTCATTAGCAATTATGTGTCGTATCCAATCAGTCAGCTTCCAGGAGAATTCTGGTGGGTCTATTAGCCTTTGCCCTGTACACTAATGCTCAGATGAGAAGGACTGTGGAGTGAGTTTTAGACTACCAGACTGTGTTGAGAGGTTGTGTGTTACTGTAAGCCTACAGGTAGGAAGTACTGTATGTTTTCTCAGGACCATTTTTTTATGTTTTCACAAAACAACTGACAAAAAAAAAGCAATTGAACATTTCAGTTATGTTGTCCATATACTATTCTGGAAATTTTCAGTTGTGTGTAAACACTGAAGTCCCTGTTCCAAATAATGTCAGATGCTAAAGTATTGGAGGGAGCAGACACATGGAATTAGAAGAATTAGAGGATGCCAATTTCCTTGTTTTGCTCTTGACATCCAGCAGATTAAGCAGTGGGCTGCAGAGGAGCTGGAACCCATACTTCTATTACGAGTCCCAGAATGAACAAAACTCATTCTCTTTACAAATATCTGCTAGACTGTGAATCCAAAGTGGGATAGAGAAAGGGAACTTAACTGTAAGGAGTTTATGATTAGGGAAAATAGGAGAACAGGCAGCCATGTCTTTGGAGCTAAGCGCTAAGTTGTAATTTATTACTTAATTAGAGGTCCAAAATGCAATTTACAGTGTCTAAGGGGAACGCTTACACAAATTAAATCTTGAAACCAAATGGCAAGACCAGACACACATCAAGTGGACGCCAAGATGCAGGAACATCAGAATTAAACCTGACAGATAGTCCGCACTGGAGCAAAGGAGGAGAAACGCAATTTAAAGTTTGGCAGAATTAGGCCTCCAGCAGATCTCCTGTGCTGAAAGAGTGGAGAACTTAATTTATTGTCACCTCTCTTTCCGATTAAATTTATAAATGTGAGTATGTATTATATTGTAATTCCCTAGAGAAGCAGAAATAAGAATCATAGAAATTAAAGTATTCAAGACAGGAAGTCCATTTTTACTCTGAAGAGACCTAGGAGAATGTGTCCACATGTTCAGGTCAAAATGAGTTCATTGGAATTGCATGTGCCAAAGAGTCCGAAGTGTTTGACTAGTGGCAGAGTTAAATGTGTTTTCTCAAATTGAAAAGCGGCAAGGCTACTGTGGAGCAAGGTCGTTTTATTCCCTAATAGAGCACTGAAATCAACACAACAAGAGCTAGCAGATGAATTGAGGCCTGAGAAATAGTCTCAACCTGCGACAGTATGTCATCAGCTTCACGTGCCGTGTGGTATAGTAATGTTGACTATTGTCAACAGAAAGAGGAGTAGAAGTGGCAGATTGTTGGACACCTTGAGACAGTGGTTCCAAAGACAAGGCAAACCATAGAGGTGAAAGTGGACATCCCTGATTCTAGATGCTCTGCAGCAGAACAGGAGGAACAGCTCCCACCTGTTAATACCGTGGCCGAAGGGTTGACATATTGTATATATAATAGAGAAGAACATTGCACTTTGTGCTATCCCTGCCGCCAGCAATCGCTGCTTCTTTCATTAATACAGATATTAAATGTCGCCAGAGTGCCATCGATGTTAGCGTCAGTTTTTACCCATCTATGGAAAAGCCTCTCATGAAACTCCGCTCTTTGTTTTCCCCATCCAGCTGCTGGCAGTCTTGTCACTTGTCTTGCAGAAGGCCTTCTCCTTTACTGCTTTCGTCTCTGAGAAGACCCTCCAGTCCTTCTGCAGCTCAGCCATCATCCACTCTTCACAAGTCTCTCCCAGCCTGCACCCGTCAGGATGTCACAGACTCTTCTTTCACCCCAGTGCCTTCGTTTCTTTCACTGTCTTTGATTCTGGTCGTCCATCAAACCCCTTCTGCACTGTGGCCATCGATCAAAACATAAAGAATTGTGCACTTTTAAAATTTTCATTTGACAATATGAATTGACCCAAATATACCAAATCATTTAATGCTCCAGATGTATTTCTATACTGTTAATACAATACGGATCTTGTGCCTCTAGGTTTATTAGTAGTTATATAGATATATTTATAGGTTTCTGTGTAAGTGCAGATTTGTATGAGTACAGCATACTGTTAATGTTTAAGACGCTGATAAAATCTTAAAATTCTTGCCTGTGCCTTTTACTCTTAACTATACTTCTTTACCTGATTATTATTATTATTTGATTTTGTTTTATATGAATTCACCATTCATGTCCTGTATGGCTGATTTAGTTTTTGAAGACTGTTTTCCTCAAAGTTTGAAATAAAGCTTTGATTGACTGATAAGCGCAATTGTGATAAGCTCAATTTACGGCATCTATTTTCTCTCAGCACTCCTCCATTGATATCATAATAGGTTTATTTTGTATCTTTCGCTGGGAGCACCAGAAAAGTTATTTTTACTTTTTTGTGGGTATGTGTGCTGAAAATTGTATAAGTGCTTACATTCACCTTCACAATCTTGCACTGTGTGGTTAATAAGAGCTTTTATATTACGCATGCAGGAGAAAAGGTCAGTGCATTCATTCTTTTTTATGGGGCACTGGAAAATAGCAAACTAAAAATACATAAAAAGATAGTGCTGGCATGAATTAAACTAATTATCGCAATTATAATACACAGTTTTCAAGTGTAAATTTAACTAAAAAGAATCGATTCTTTTCCCTCTCATTCCTTCCTTTTATGCATTTTCTTTTTACTTTTAGGCAGTTTAATAGTTATGGAAGGCAGTGGAGCTCTTGTCATTCCTGTAACCTGTTTCAAAATAATGCATACTGTAGGTATCCATGAAACCAGGAATAGATCATGCACGAGTCTCCCCAAATACAGCAAGTGCCTGGGTGGCAATGAAATTAAGTGTAATAGACCATCATTCCCATTGTTTTCTGAAGACAATGAGTGTTTGGAACCTGGACTATACTGATGTTATTGTGTGCAGGACTCTTTATTTTAACCCAACTCTACATAAGTCAGAGAACTGTATACATGACCCCAGGGCTCTCTTATTGAAATCTTTTATGCCTAGTTTTCTTCAAAATTACTTCACTACACATGTAGAGCATTGAACGTCAAAGGGAGACTTAGAGCACAATTCAGCACAATTCAACTAAAAGTCACATCTACAAAAGCTCTTCCTGGCATTTAGTGAGAAGAGTTAGAGAGCTGGAGATCTTTAAAAACAGCAAGGCAAGCAAAAATTGCTAATATGAGCAATCAATCCACTTTCTAGCCTAGCAACTGGTAACATCAGTGAACTTTCAAAGAGTCTTTCTTGAAACTTTCTGCTGCATACAGTTTTTTTGTACATAATGTAGAGTCCAGGCCATTTGAGCAATACTCCTATACTTTCATTGATTGTCTTCTCTTTCATGGAAACAGAAATGCATATATGTGTTAACTTACAGTATGTGTTATAAGTATTACCACAAGAAGTGTTCTGAGGACTCTCGTTCCTGCAACAAAAATAGTAATTGTAATCTAACTTCTACATTAATCATTAAATCATTACAACTTCTACATTACAAAGAATCATGTGTTATTATGTCATGAAACACACATGGTAATAAGTTTATCCATTTGAAATCGAACTTTTCATGGATAAGAATGGCACAGATTAATTTCATCAGCTAAGGCTTGACCATGTCTACAGTTCTACAGCTCAAAGCTTCCGCCTTATATATCCGAAAATAAATTGAGAATGTGTGCTCTAGCTGTGCAGGTTTTCCTAAAAACTGAAAAAGAGCGCTTGTTGTCTGGATAATGTGTTCAATTGACCGTGGCTCCCCAGATGGCTGTGTAGAATCTAGCCAAGTGTCACCAAGGTCAGTTGTGCTTAAATGGCCGGTACCTCTAGCTAGCTGAACTATAGCGCCGCCCTGTGGTGAGTGCTGGAGGGTGTTGGGCTTATAGTGCTGTCAGTGAGAGCTGCATCATTCCTCCATTTTGGTACTAAATCTGCTGAATATGCAGTGGGACTTCTTATTCTAAAACAGAAGATGCCTTCAGAGAGAAGTGTGCATTGTCCTTCAGGTGTAGTACATGACAGCTCCCTTTCAAAAATCACACCGAAATAACAGGCTATTCTGAATTTAGAGAATAATAATTATATACAGTACTGATAATAACTTGTTTCCAAAATGCAGATCTTCACACATTAGACTCCTAGCTTAGGAGAAAGTAAGGAGACAAGAAACAGATGAACAGATGGAAAAATATTTTCAAACAATTTGCAAGTCCTACCAGGTTTGATGAAGATGAAGAAAAAGTATGATGATGCATTTACAGTGAAGAAGAAATAAGCAGAGATAAAACCCGCGTTAGTTTGTTGGTAAGAGGTACAGGGCTCAAGTGCCCGACTGATAAGTGGAGCAGGGAACTGTCGACTCATAGCTGTGGCAGCATCGGTGCTCTGGGAACACACCGAGGACCGTTTCCAAGCTCTTACTTCATGGTTATGTTATTGGTTACAGGCTTCTGCTGCAGTTGGGACTGCAGAGAGCCTTGAAAAGAAAGTTTTATTAAACTAGATGTATCACTTGCCTATCCCAATCCAGCCATTTGCTGATAAGCACACGTTGTCTTTTATCCTGTGTCTCCTGTTTTTCTGTTTTGTTTTGGGGATTTGTTAAACACAGGAAGAGCACGTTATGTATTTGATATGAAAAATCACTCATAACAACATGCAAATGTTGTCTTTTTTTCTTTAGATATTTGTTAGTTCTTTTACTGAACTTCAGAGAATCTTTTGTGTGAGAAGTTAACTTAAAAATTACTTTAAAATTTCCCCACTATACAGCCTCCATATGTGAACAATCACATACCATAAAGTATGTGATTGTTATTTACTCCATGGTCTTTTGTTTAATTGTTATTAATAAGCTTTTACATGTTCATTATTTCTTAATATGATACAGATTCTTGAAAGTTCCACTCAAATTATGGTAGGCAAATATACTGCAGAATGTTTTCTAATTATAATTATTTCCATAGTTACAGTATAAGTTCTATATAGCTTCCAGCTATAAACAGGCATTTAATTCCAGTAAACAAGTTCATGAGTTAGAATTGCAAATAGTTCCACTTAATTAGATAGCCAAGAGTGCACAAATGCACTGACCTTGTTTATAGCACAACAATTCCTGTGAGTTTAGTCTCCATAAATGGCAAAACATCCCTGGCTACAGTTGTGAATGTTCTAAATTTCCATCACACAATTTGAGAGCAGAAAAGCATATTCATGGTCACAAACCTAGATAAGTAAACAAGAGAACAAATATCAAGCTTCAGATCAAACAACTGGCCCACATCCATATATCACCATGGATTAGGGCTTAACTTAAGAGGACAGACCCTTTTGCTTTGAGGTAAAGTGTTGTAAACATATGGAAAGGACTGATGTAAATATTCGGAACATACATGGCAACCATATAATGACCTTACAGTGCTGTCAGTGAGAGCTGCATCACACTGTTCCAGTACTAGATCTGCTGAATATGCGGTGGGGCTTGTGTGTTGAAAAATGAAAGATGCTGTGGTTGTTTCAACAATGCTTGTCCCTTCCCAACCAATCTCCCCAGTTGTTTCTTTGGACTGGCCTCCCACATGGACTGTGGCTGTCTCTCCTCAGCCGCACTAGAGCCTGTGCCCTCCTGTCTTTCACCTGGCCTGGAGGCTGGCTTGGTTGCTCAGCGACTTCCTCATCTCTTCACTTACTACATTTAGGTGCTTTTGCATTTGCTCTCAGCCTGGCTGCTTTGCAGTTGGCTCATCAGTCTCTCATGATCAGCCATCCTGGTTTCCAGGCTTATCTTCTGTTGCATGTCAGTCTGCAGAACAGTGTTTTTCCCACTTACAGTAACACCCTTGAAGTAATTTGTTCATCTTGGTCTTTTTGCTTGCTGTCCGTCTGGGTGGTTGCCCGAACAATGGCCTGGGAATATCTTTAGGACCTTCCACCTCTAGTTTTACCATATCAGAGCACTGCATCTTATTTCTCTTCCTCTGCTGCCTACCTTCAGCGAACTTGGGTGTGGCCTTTTCTTCTTCCTTCCTGTCTTATCATTTGGAGGGAATTTTGAAACCTCAGGTAAAGTCATGGGTTGGTTGCAGCACTGCTGTTTCCAGCTGACTTCCTGTTGCAGGGCATTTTTATTCAGGTTCTGAAGTTGACTCCTGCCACATACAGTACCTTCAGAGGTCGCATCTAGCATCTCCTTATTTTTTCTCATATCCTTATCTAAGAGGGCCCTCACAGGTTGCAGAGAGGCTACACCCCATACAACCCAAACATGACAGAGCACCCAGAAGCTCAAATCCCATTCCAATAGGCTAGCCTTAGGGGAAACAGACACACATTCACCATTGGGTAAAACAAAACATCACCCCTTATTAACAGAGTTTGATTAAACACCAAAGCAAAACAAATACTGTAAAACCCTAGTTCTTCTTTGAGCTTATAGTTATGCGAGACGTCAATGCATAGTTGAGAATAGTGTTGAAATACGTTTATTTGCTAACAGAGAGTCTTCCAGACAGTGAGCAGACGGACACCTTGCTGTCTTAGAGATCAGCTCAGGATCAGAACAGGAAAAGTTCACTTCAACATCTTCTGCTATCATAAATGTCATGTTTTGGACACGTACACAACATATTTAAACACAGCATAGAAAAGGGCTGATATTTGTAAACAACTGCAGCTGTTTGAGAATGTCATATGCTCTTTCAGTCAGTCAAATAAGAACTTGTCCTTGCTAGAGTCATACAGCAGGTGTACTGCCTCCTTTCTTGACATAAAGGAACTATAACTGAATTCTACAACAATTAATTAAATGTTTTTCTTTAAATCTCTCTGAAGACAAATAGGCAGCTAAGCTGATTATTGGCCAAACTCTTGTGTATAAATGAAACCTCTCTTAACCAAAAAGATTCCCACCCAAACAACTCGCGAAGTACCGATGGGTCATTCAGTAGCTCCTTTCTCCCCTCTTCCTCTGTTACAGCACATATAGTAACAGAGGCTCTGCTTTCTCTCATGACAGCAGAGGTAGATTGTCACTGAAAGTCTTCCCTCCCTACTGTTTAACGTCATCCCAACAGTCATCTGCCTACTATTAGTCTGCCATCTTGTCTGAACCTGCCACTCATTGCTTTATGCAAAAAAATACTCCTTTAAACCCATATCATGTCAAAGATGGCTTGCAGCTTTGTTGGTTAGGTTTGAGTGTTTTGATTTACAAAGAGAAAATCAGTGTAAAATGCTGTGACAAGCCAGCCCAGTGCCAGCTCAATTCAGCGGTACCTTCCTTATTCAGTGGTACTTACACACTGTAGGTTACAGAGACCCAGACTTGGAAAAAAAACACTGAGGTATCGCCATAGCAACATAATGATGACAACTTACAGTATATATCAAACTGATCAATACTTAAAAACTTTCAGGCTTTTCACTCATATCAGTGAGGAAAATCTTTTGGTGAGTCTACTCAAATGACAACAGCTGAAGAATGGGCTGTCTGTGACAACCTTTTTCATCCTCAAGCTAGAATAAAGCATATCCAAGCATATTTCATGCACAAGCTTGCACAAGCTAGGGTATTTCTTAGTTATGCATTCTTGATCTTTGCTGACTTGCAAAGGATTAAAAGAAAATAAAAAATCCATCCCAATATAAGTGCGATGAGCAGTGCTATCAAAGGGACATGATGATGCTTGACCACTAATAATGAAAACCTGGAGTGACTATTTTTGAGCTCAGACATCTAACAAGACTGAGTAGCCCTGAAATGACCTGAAAGCTGCCCGATGAAATGAGACATTTCCTCTATTGTGGGGAAAATACATAATTAAAGTGATAGTTTTCTTTATGAAATTCATCTTGCCTTTCAGTTAGCATTTGTTTGCTCGTTATGTTACTGGCTATATTGGTGGTGTTTTCATATTGGGGTGGAAAAGACAGTGCATTAATCTTATTAGAATTTATGATGTTAAGAAGTTCCTGAAATCCATATATTTCAATGATTGAAGTCAAAGTGGGATAAGAAGGACTTCAGTCTGAAGGTCATCCTGATGAGACAATCCATGTTTGTGCCTTCATACTGTAGCTTAAACGAGATCAGTCACGGCAATCTGCAGACTCCAGCATTTAGCCATTGTTTAATTTACGGAGTACTACACTGACAATGCAAGAAATAACGAGGAAAAAAATCTGCAAGGTTTTAGAAATGAAATGGAATAAAATTACAAGTCTACTTAAAACAGATCTGTTTTGCAAGACCCCGTCACCCTATCTAATAGCTGTTTGTGGTGACTTCAATTGAACAAATAGTGTTTTATTTTCTGTTTTCCCCTCAGTGGCATGATGCCATCTTTTATCCAGCTACTCAGCAATGTGTTATGTACACAATGACTGCAAAACGTCAGGATTTCACGGACCATGTGGGGGTTGACATCGGCAGAAATTGTACATTAAGTATAATTCCACGTTTTTCAGTGCAGTTCGTAAAATGTGTCCTTAATGACCTGATGTCAGTGAAAATATTACAGAAAATTACTGCCAATCTCCAGATTCTAATTACCCATACCTAAGCTAGATCTGAGACCGTGGAGTGGACACTACAACATGACAGGAGTCTCAGTGATCAAAGCCCTCAGACCAGATAGGAGCCAACCTGCACACTTTTTAGAGTGGAACTACAGTAGGTGAAGAAATAGAAGACTCAATCCAAAACACAGTTCCCTCTTACCTAATCAATTAAATTATAACAATTGTCACATTACAGTTTTCTGTTCACTTCAATGTGATAGGTGTGATTTTTTAAAGGGCAGAGCTTAACAGACAAGGTATTGATTTGAGTAATAATCTAAACCAGCTTCCAATTGAAATGTAAAGCTGTTTCGACCTAAAGGTGTTATATCAATAGGTTGAGTTGTCAATGAAAGTATCTACACTTGCATGCTGTGCCTTTAATCAATCCTCTCTTTGTTAAAGATAAAAAGGTATTAAAGAAGACACTGGAGAGTTTTGTTAAATATTTACTTATGTAAATACTTCAGTAGCTCACACGTTAGCAGATCTAGGTAAAACCGACAAAGTACAAAATCAATGTTGTTTTATTATAGTGCATACAGTAATGCCAGAATAATTAGTTATCAAAAAACAATTTTTTAAAACTTTCTAACAGACTTCTTTCCTCCTCCGAAGCTCAGCAGTGTGAGCCTGGTCAGTACCTGAATGGGAGACTCCTGGGAGAGCAAAGGTTGCTGCTGGAAGAGGTGTCATTGGGGCCAGCAGTGGGCGCTCACCCTGTGCTCGGTGGGTCCTAATGTCCCAGTTTGGTGACGGGGACACTATACTGTAAAAAGGCCCCATTCTTCAGACATAAAACCAAGGTCCTGACTCTTTGTTGTCATTAAAAATCTCAAAGTATTGCTTGAAAAGAGTAGAGGTATTACATCGGCATCCTGGCCAAATTTCCCCCTGGCCTTTACCCATCATGGCCTCTTAATAACCCCCGTCTCTGAACTGGCCTCATCACTCTGCTCTCCTCCCCACTGTGATGCATGACCAGAGCTCTGCCAGATTCCTGGACAGCAGAGGTGAAAGGCCACCTGCAAGTCAACAAATTCATTATGAGCAAAAGAGTCCTGTACGTTTAATTTTGTTTGTCGTTTATTATTATGTTATGATGTGTTACTTTTATCTGTTCTCAATTGAGGCCATTTTCTGCAGTTTAATTTAGTATCCGTTTTCTAATCGTTTTATCCAATACAGAGTGGTGGGGGGCTGGAGCCCCTCCCAGAAGTCAGTTAACCCGCCAGCATGTCTGTGGACTGTGGGAGGAAACTGGAGCACCCGGAGGACACCCACATGGGGGCAGGGAGAACATGCAAACTCCACACATAGCATCCAAGGAGCAGAACTGAAGCCAGGGCCCCAGGCGCTGATAGACACCTCCACTGACTGCACCTCCACGCCACCCTTCAGTTTATTAGCACGTAGTAAATTAATGTGTACATTCTCAGAATGGGACGACAATATAATGTATCAAATCAAAGCAAGCAGCCAAGCTAATTGCTTTATTCTCACTGCAAGGATGAACTGAGTAGCATAGTGTTGTTCAGGCTTTGGCTTTTACTTTGTGTTTCCTAAATTAAGGTAGAATAGACATTTGATTAACTTTTAATTTGTTTTTCTGTAACATGTATACATGTCAGCAGGAATGACAGTACACCGTAATATCAAAGTCTGTGAGATGTAGATAGTACAATTTTGTATTTTATGCCCCTATTGACTTTGTATTTATGTGTAATAGGACATCGGTGCTTATGCCATTAGGATACATTCTAACATTTGGTTTAAAGAATTCAATTAGTGTAATTAAAAACAAAATCCAGGGCAGTATCTGATAATATTTCAAACCCAGGATTGCAAAAATACCTGTTTCCTAAGAGCTATTGAATTAAATTCCTCAGATGTTCATTTCGTGTTTCATGACTTCAATATTTATTTCTTTCTTTTAGAAGGAAAAGGGAAAATGCTTGCACCACTTCCTCTGAGCTCCCATTTGTAATTTTGCTAGAAGCATTTAAGTAGGAAAAAAAAGGTAGAGAAATATAGCATCCCATTTTCTGATTGCTTTGTTATTGAGATATATCTGCATATCTGACGTGTTATGGATTTACGACTGAAAAAAAAACAAGAACAGTCCTGAGGGCAAGATGCCAGTTGTATTGTAATATTACAAGCTCTAAAAATCTCTTATGCAATTATATCGGGGAAAAAAACGAATTTAAACAAAAGGAATGTCACAATCTGAGATAGTGGCTGTGGCCTGTCAGCTGCCATCATATCTTTTACCCCACCTACACAAATTCTTCAAGACAGATACACCGCGGCAGTCTCGTCACACAGAGATATATTATTGCCTTGGACAGAAGCGACAGCAAGGAGAGGTGATACAAGCTTTAAAAGTCCCAAAAAGGTCTGGAGAACTCAACCCTTTCAGAAACACGTGGCAGATTAGAAAGCAAAGACCAATGGACAGAGGTGGACAAAAAGAAAACTCATGTTTGGGACTGAAATGTATCTTTACAAAAGGATAGCAGATGTCAGAAACAAGCTACTCAATAAGTCGATGATGATTATTAAAGCACATTTTTCTGGCAGCGTTCCATACAATAGAACCATCAAATTATGGATCACTAGTGGTCAAATAAGCAAGATGGGAATAAAATTTTCTGTTTTTGGTCTGTGAAGTTTTGAAACTTTGAAATTAGTCCCCCCAAAAAACTGTTCACCACAAGAAAGGGCAAAATGTGATAAATGACGGTTACAGCAAAGCATGAAAACATAAAAAAAAGGAGAGCCTGAAAGAAATTATGGAAAAGGACAGTGAATGATTTGACCCCAGATTTGTTTAGGGATATTATTCTTCTCCTCAGTTAAAGGCCAAGTAGTTAGTCAGCCTCCACAGCACCGCCCAGCTATCATCACGCTGTCTAAGAACATGACGTGTTTTAGCCTTGCAAATTTCTCATCACCTCTGATCCCTTTCTGGAGTGCTTGGACAAATTATTGGCTTGTTTTTAAAAAAAAAACAACTCTGAGATCAACTTGTCGCCTTGTTTATAGTAAGCAGGTAAGAATTGTTTAATGATCTAGATCATCAACCCAGGAAAGTATTTTTTTTTTCATATATCTAGAGGAATATACATGGATAGTTGAGGAAGGGAGATTCTATCACTCAGCAATGACAGAATGACAGAAATGGCTGAGATGAAAATAGTAGGATGACCCTGGTCTGGCCCTCAGGGTTAATTCCAGTATTTAAAATTTCATTTCTGTTAGAATTTCAGTCCTGATCTCCTGGTAACGGAGCAAGGTAATTTTCAAAGCACTGGTTTAAATCACTTCCCCTGCTAAATTATTTAAAGGAGGGAATTAAAAGCAATCAGACAGGCCATTACTGTGCTGAGAATAGAAGATTGACTTGTACAGGAATGTGCCTCCATTTTAAAATAATGTGCAGATTGCTCAGAATTGGAATATCATTTTAAATTAATTACGTTATTGGGAGAAAGAAAAGATCTTATCATTGACGAAAGACAGATGTAACGAGGAGAATGATATTAAACACAACCTTCATTTTTATTGTAAAGGGGAGATTAACTTGCCCCAACACACTCCAACGAATTAATGCTCTCAAATTGTTTGTGTTCGCTCATGGGCTTTGCTGGTTCAAAGCCAGGCAGTTAAGTGTTTAAACAAGACTTGTGGAGCTCCGAGGATTACAGGAAGACTTCCCTGCCATCTGGAGGCGTTTGGCAGGACGGGCATCATCTCGCAGTGGTCTAAAACAGGCATTGCCCTCATGCCTCAATGCCACAGTGAGCTCATTTGCTCGCTAGTCCAGTCTCTCACCTTTGTAATGGCAGGCTCAGCTGCTTCAGTCCTTATGGGCGCGATGCACGCCCCACGTACAGTAGGTCAGGAACGAATGCAGAAATCACAGCTCCTGCCTTTGCTACACCTGACCTGAAAGAAAACCTATTATCCTCACAATTAAGGAGCTCTTCAGTGTGTGTACAGCATTCATATTCTGAGGCTGTCGTCCATGCAATGTGGATTCTTGCAAATCCAAAAGTGCACATTTGCAATTAAACATCTCTTCAAGGGCAGTTTGTGTTAAGTGTGCTGAATCTACACCCATCTGTGCTCTCCGGGGGGCTCATGTCTTCCTTACACAAGATGATCACATTGTGCTGCAAGTCAAAAGGAATCTGGAAAGCATGTGAACACGCAAAATGAAATTCCTCTGCCAAAGTGCCAGCCTCATCACTGTACCCAGCAAAGATTTGGATACCCAGGCCCAGGAAACAGCAGTAGCGTTTTTTTAATAATTAAGAAGACCAAAGCAATTGGCATGGTTGTTTTAAAACCTCAGACAAGCGGAAGAGCCAATCGCACAGAAATTGAGATAGTTAAAAAGTAAGTTCTACTCTTTCTTTGCACTTTATAGATCACATACAGCATGTGTTTAAAAAAACTAACACCATTCATTCATGTCTTTATTTGTTAATTACCACAGTTAGAGATCAAAAGAATGTTAATGCTTGAACAAAGCTTTAAACCACCTCACGCATCCGTTACAGCCTTGGTCATACGATTCTCCAAAGGGTATTGAAACCTTGCAATGCTCTTCGAAAGGTTCTGTGTTCATTTTCTTTTTCCACCTTTAAGGGGAGATTCACTCCATGAATGAGCAACATTAACAGTGCTCAGTCTAAAGGCTCAATGACTCTGAATCTCTCAGGTGTTCAAGAAGTACTGAATTTGTTGGTCTGAACCCTAATTTGCTTTTGAGGAATTTCAGGGGTTTCAAGAAGGACTAAAACAGTTTTTTAAGTAGAATTATGTTAAATCAATAATGGAATTAATTGCCTTGACAGATGTATAGTATATTATTAACGAAGGCGTCACATTCCAGCAGGTTTTGTAGTTTTTCCTTTATTGGTCCCTGATAGGAATTATTAACACCAATAAAACAAAGATTGACAGATATACAAATGTACTTCAGACAAATGATCAAAATAGTATGAAAACCATTGCATAGCATTATTTAGTTGTATTGTTTTGTGATTTTTGTATTATTTTACAACACAATTCCTCACTTTGAAATGCAATTAGCAGCAATGACAGTAAATGACAGTTCATTGCTTCCTGAGTATGTGATGTTTTTACCATTATTAGCTGTGAGTATTCAAAAATACAGCACTTGTGATTATTGCACATTGTCAGGCGATGTTGTCAAAAAGCTGGGGACAATAAATGAACAACAACATACATCCACCCCTCACCATACAAAAGCGTGATATAGAAGAATTTAGGTACAGCGAGGAGCATATTTTCATTCACAATGGAAAGAGTATTACTTTGTAGCTGTTTTCCTTGTGGTCTTGCTTATTTTATCATCATTGAATATTCTCTTTATTTTTACCATCATTCTGGGAAAACACATTGGCAGTGTTTGAAGCATGACAAATGTAGTTATGCTCGGCTTATTTTCAACAGATTACATTTTTATGTAGTATATTTTCTAAATAACTACTATATTAATTTAATTGGGTTAATTAATTTTAATTAATCATCCTAACCATGCAATACTGTTCTTAGTTTGACAATAAATACTCTTAAGATACAGAATAAATGACCAATATTGAGCTTTATAAAGTAATGGAAATGTAAAAAAAGAAAAACATTTCCCTAACTGCAAGCTGTGGAAGGGGTTTGTACGTTCCTTGCAAGTTTCCATGACTGTGAAGCACTGAATCCTGATCCTGGTGCTGGTGCCCCACACAGCTGCTAGTTTTCATTCCAGCCCACCAATTAGAAAATTGAAGCCTCACTTGATTTAAGAAGTTGCTACGTTTGCATTTTGTTTCCAGTCACGTTTGGAATTTTATTTCACTTATAAATACAATATTTAAGGCCCCAACATGCTTAAGAGCTGGAAGCAAACAGTTCAAATTAATCTTACTCTTGTTAAGTCAATGAAGGATTTGATTGTAAAACTGAGGGCTCCACTGGAACAAAAGCCAACAGGTGAGTCATCACCAAGACCAGGACTGGAAACCACTGCTTTAAAACTTGCAGTCATGACATAAAGTATAAATTGCAAAACAGATTGAAGTAGCCTCTAATATATGTTATTTACACCACTTCCTCCACACAAAGCAGAAATGAAAAAAGTAAAAAACATACTGTCATTAGTATAAAAACAAATGAAAAAAACATGATTGCAGAAGTATTTTTAAGCTCTTTTTCTGGCAAATCAAAGTTGAAGAAGAAAATTACTTTAATGACCCACACAATTAGTTAATTGGCCTCTGTATGTGGAATGTTAGTGGTTCACATTTCTAAGAATAAATACATCTGTCCCTGACTCCCTCCAGTCCTGTCTGTCCATAAGCAACCCCCAATCAACCGGAGAGAGCTTCAGCAAATCTGTGGAGAAGAATGGACAAGTAACACCCCATGTCAGTATGCAAAATTGGTAAGTCAAAAAGACTTGTGGCTGTAATTGCTGCCAAAGCTGCTTCACCTAATATTGAGTTCATGGGTCTGAGACCTTAAACAATCAACATATTTCAGCCCTTTCTGTTTAGTGTTCTCTGACATTTACTCTAACTTAACTTACCCTTAGCAGTCTTCAGATTGAGCTTACAGGTTTTGAATAAAATAGTTATTTAAAAACAATGTACAGTAGATGCATCATTTTGTAAATTCATAAAAAGGGACACCAGGGGAAGTGTCTGAATACATTTGCAGGGCATTGATATGAATTGGTGAACTGCGAGTCTCAAATGTGAGGTACGCAGGTTTGGAAATCAGCAATACCTATAAATTCCTCCTAGGGACTGAAAAGACCAAGAGCACCTGCGATGATAAATATTTAATTAAACTTACACTTGTTCTGATAGTGATGATTTAAGGTGATCGAGACAGAATACTTTATAACACCCGTCTCTGCTTTTCTGTTAAACACTGATATAATCTGTTTATTTATGTGCACATGCGAGCTGTTTTTTGACAAGCAGTCTTATTCCCAGAGCTTCAGCATTTGCGAAAATAGCAGACTAATTTTACCCAACAATACCCAGAGCTCACTCACTGCGGTAATACAGTGCCAGCAACTTCCCAACTTGCTTGACAATGACGTCCCACTTTATAATGGAATAACAAATAAACTGGAGTCATGTGCTGAATTGTACTTGGAACCACAGAAGGAAGCTGCTGCTGCTGCTGTTACTGGCTTGGGGAAGATGTGAGATCTGTGCGTTGGTGTTGGATAGCATGTGATTGTGTCACTCTGCATCTGAGCATGTGCATGCGTCAGTGCTGACTTGCAACTCAACACGTAAACCGCCGAAGCTTCGACGTCACTCTTTCCTCGAGGAAAAACTCAGGTTTATGGAGGTGCGGACTACCAGTGCGTGTCCTGTTTTAAAGATTGCTAAACTAAGTACGGTGCTTTATCGGAATGGACTGAGTTGTCCCAACAGTTGGTTTAGACAGTCCGGAGTCACAGAACACACAGTAATAACACTGACACAATAAATACTCATGTCAAAGCTATTAGCACTTCTAGTAATGATGACTTTAATGCTGGCGATAATACAGTTGTCCTTCTCTAGAACACCAACCTTTTTAATGTTCCCCTCACATGCAGTATTCGCAGCTTGAACAGACTTTCAGCAGTGCACAGGTGTTCCTCTTTACATTGCTCGTTTTATAACGTCACATTTCTAGTGTGTTTGTTCCTGCTCCATTCAGGGCTTCTAAATAACTACTATATTAATTTAATTGGGTTAATTAATTTTAATTAATCATCCTAACCATACAATACTGTTCTTAGTTTGACAATAAATACTCTTAAGAAACAGAATAAATGACCAATATTGAGCTTTATAAAGCAATGGAAATGTAAAAAAAGAAAAACATTTCCCTAACTGCAAGCTGTGGAAGGGGTTTGTACGTTCCTTGCAAGTTTCCATGACTGTGAAGCACTGAATCCTGATCCTGGTGCTGGTGCCCCACACAGCTGCTAGTTTTCATTCCAGCCCACCAATTAGAAAATTGAAGCCTCACTTGATTTAAGAAGTTGCTACGTTTGCATTTTGTTTCCAGTCACGTTTGGAATTTTATTTCACTTATAAATACAATATTTAAGGCCCAAACATGCTTAAGAGCTGGAAGCAAACAGTTCAAATTAATCTTACTCTTGTTAAGTCAATGAAGGATTTGATTGTAAAACTGAGGGCTCCACTGGAACAAAAGCCAACAGGTGAGTCATCACCAAGACCAGGACTGGAAACCACTGCTTTAAAACTTGCAGTCATGACATAAAGTATAAATTGCAAAACAGATTGAAGTAGCCTCTAATATATGTTATTTACACCACTTCCTCCACACAAAGCAGAAATGAAAAAAGTAAAAAACATACTGTCATTAGTATAAAAACAAATGAAAAAAACATGATTGCAGAAGTATTTTTAAGCTCTTTTTCTGGCAAATCAAAGTTGAAGAAGAAAATTACTTTAATGACCCACACAATTAGTTAATTGGCCTCTGTATGTGGAATGTTAGTGGTTCACATTTCTAAGAATAAATACATCTGTCCCTGACTCCCTCCAGTCCTGTCTGTCCATAAGCAACCCCCAATCAACCGGAGAGAGCTTCAGCAAATCTGTGGAGAAGAATGGACAAGTAACACCCCATGTCAGTATGCAAAATTGGTAAGTCAAAAAGACTTGTGGCTGTAATTGCTGCCAAAGCTGCTTCACCTAATATTGAGTTCATGGGTCTGAGACCTTAAACAATCAACATATTTCAGCCCTTTCTGTTTAGTGTTCTCTGACATTTACTCTAACTTAACTTACCCTTAGCAGTCTTCAGATTGAGCTTACAGGTTTTGAATAAAATAGTTATTTAAAAACAATGTACAGTAGATGCATCATTTTGTAAATTCATAAAAAGGGACACCAGGGGAAGTGTCTGAATACATTTGCAGGGCATTGATCTGAATTGGTGAACTGCGAGTCTCAAATGTGAGGTACGCAGGTTTGGAAATCAGCAATACCTATAAATTCCTCCTAGGGACTGAAAAGACCAAGAGCACCTGCGATGATAAATATTTAATTAAACTTACACTTGTTCTGATAGTGATGATTTAAGGTGATCGAGACAGAATACTTTATAACACCCGTCTCTGCATTTCTGTTAAACACTGATATAATCTGTTTATTTATGTGCACAAGTGAGCTGTTTTTTGACAAGCAGTCTTATTCCCAGAGCTTCAGCATTTGCGAAAATAGCAGACTAATTTTACCCAACAATACCCAGAGCTCACTCACTGCGGTAATACAGTGCCAGCAACTTCCCAACTTGCTTGACAATGACGTCCCACTTTATAATGGAATAACAAATAAACTGGAGTCATGTGCTGAATTGTACTTGGAACCACAGAAGGAAGCTGCTGCTGCTGCTGTTACTGGCTTGGGGAAGATGTGAGATCTGTGCGTTGGTGTTGGATAGCATGTGATTGTGTCACTCTGCATCTGAGCATGTGCATGCGTCAGTGCTGACTTGCAACTCAACACGTAAACCGCCGAAGCTTCGACGTCACTCTTTCCTCGAGGAAAAACTCAGGTTTATGGAGGCGCGGACTACCAGTGCGTGTCCTGTTTTAAAGATTGCTAAACTAAGTACGGTGCTTTATCGGAATGGACTGAGTTGTCCCAACAGTTGGTTTAGACAGTCCGGAGTCACAGAACACACAGTAATAACACTGACACAATAAATACTCATGTCAAAGCTATTAGCACTTCTAGTAATGATGACTTTAATACTGGCGATAATACAGTTGTCCTTCTCTAGAACACCAACCTTTTTAATGTTCCCCTCACATGCAGGATTCGCAGCTTGAACAGACTTTCAGCAATGCACAGGTGTTCCTCTTTACACTGCTCGTTTTATAACGTCACATTTCTAGTGTGTTTGTTCCTGCTCCATTCAGGGCTTGGAGTTCTGTTGCAGATCCATTACTGTTTCTGCACGTCTTTAAAGTGGAAGAGCACTGTAAAATGTGTAAAAAGCCCATCCTTAACAGAGATGAACTCTGGTGCTGAAAGATACTTGAACTGTTATAGAGGCCATCAGAATCCAAGGGGCACGTGAGGGGTCTTATGCGATTTGATCACACCAGAGATCAATCAGATGGAACTGTGGGGATTTGTTATCATGTTGAAAAGAATTCTAACATCGTCGTGATGACTCGTGGAGGATAACACGAGTTCCCCAACGTCTTCTAATCAAACAAAGGATCTGCGGATTAACAGCACTCTGCTAGGCCTTTGAATGGCACATTTCGCCCATTGACCAGTAGTTTCAAATCCTCAATCCTAACCCCTGTTTTTTGTGTTTCACTTTTTTTAGTTTGTCAATGCCAAAGATGTTGATCCATTTTCTTCAGACTCCCATTTGCAATTTAGAAGGAATGCTCTCATCCTTCCATAGTTAATGCTATGACACAACAGAGAGCCTTGGGTATAGAACTGTGTGCCAAAATATTACAGCTCTAGTTGTTTTTTGGGGGGTAAAAGTTATTTGTCACTTTAGCTGTGACAGAACGCTTGACAAATTGTTCTGAATTTAAATAATGTTAATTTACATTTTCATCTGCTTTTGACTAAACCTGTTTTTTTTTCTTATTCTTGGAAGGAGCAGGATGGCAGCAATCTAATTCCAGCTCCCTATTTTTTTATCTGCCTGTCTATCCGTATATAGGTTTATCTGTCTGTGTGTCTGTTATAACGGTATGAACTATAACAGTGTCTATATACATCATATCAGTGAAGGCACAGTATATGAGTCTGGTGTAGATATGCAGTATTATGTATCTAACAGTTTGGAAGTATACATTTCCCCCCTCTCAATATTAACCTGGCTTTTAAAGAATTTAAGTTTAAGAATTATTTCTTAACATTTCCTTTAATTAAAGAGCAGTAGCACTGCACATAGGTTAGAATGAAATCTAGTGGCTTCAGGGAAGTCTGCAGAACCCATTCAGCACTCAACCCATCTCAAATGCCAAGGGCACATGGACTTGGCAAGAAAAACATCATGAAGCATTTTGCTCTCCTTTAATAGCTGACAAAAATGTAAGGATCCTGGTCCTTCATTAGTTTTTCCAGTCTGCCTGTCCTTCAGTGTGTATGTATAATCTTCCATCGTGATACTGCAAAAACTGGGGAGCAAATTCTAGTGAATCAGAAGACATTGGCCTGGCTATACTCTGTCATTTCCTAGCGTGTACATGTCCATCCATCTGTTTTCTCACCACTTCTTCCAATTCGGCATCTTGAAGGGAGCCAGACCCTATCCCAGCAAGCAACATGTGCAAGACAATCCATCACAGGGCACACACACAGACACAAGCTTGCACACTCACACCAGTGCCAATTTTCCCAGAAGCCAATTAACCTCCCAGCACCCACGAGAGCTTGGGGAGGAAATACAAAGCCCACACAGAAGGCTCATTTACAGTGACACCCTTACCCAGAGGCCCATACTGTACCACTGTAGCACAGTAAACAAGTCAATGAAAGACAGAACCACTCGCTGAAGTATGACAGGATGGTGACGGCTGCATATAGCAGTCTGAAATGACTTTACTGTACCACTGAAGACACCTTCAGACACAAAGGTGGATAGTTCAAGTTACTGTGCAAATTGTTCCAGTCATTAGTGGCAAACTGAAGTGGTCTGCATCCGAAACGGTAGTTGCTCTTGGAAGGTTCAATTTGATAAAACTGCTACATCTCAAGTTGTAAGATGACTCAGAGAACTGCAATAAATTATGCTGATGGGAAGGTGCTGTCCCAATTAAACTTTTATAAATTAACTTAAACCAGTGAAGCATTCATCTGGTGCAGAGAGAAGGTCCATCAATCAAAGAGCCAACTGGTGTTCCTCCGTTCTAGGGGAACATAGGAGAGGAGCTTTTTAAGTAGCTTGCATGCAAAATGAAACTATATTCACTATATATTTGATGAGGCTTTTATTTTTAGGCAATCGTGGATGAAAATGTCTAAAGTTCCGTATCTGTATCATTGCAAAGACTTTATATCATCAGTCCCATTAGAAGGATAGAACTTGTAAGAGCAAAACGCTGCTATAAACACCGTTTTCATGACTGAGTTTTCAGACCTAGGAGGAAGACAATGCTCATGGCCTGTCATTAAACCGAACATCTGGATCCCAGGGAGCGTGACTGTGAAGGATGACTCTCAGTACGGCTGTTCTGGGGAGAGGAAATTCTCCTCAAGATGACTATCGGGGTGGGGTGGGAGGAGGCAGTGCTCTTTAGACATGTGTGGGACACAAGGACAAAGCAGCCCAGGAATACAGTTCAGTAATTGATGTCCTAAATAAGGATACAATTAAGAGCTGTCACTGGAATTAGGCTACAACGAAGTCTCTTTAAACTTGATCCTAAACAGTCTAGAAATGTTTGCTATGGAATGCTAGGTTTGATTTAAATGTTCTTCAAATCGAAATTCTGGGTACGACAATTACATACATTATTTGTTATCTTTTATATTATTTGTATTATTTGAATATACATTGCATTGTATAATGTGTTTTTGATGTGTATTTTACTACGGCATACCTCCCTTTAAATGCAATTAGCAGTCGTTGCATCTTCACTTAATCAATTTACTCATTACCAACTGAGTATGGGATGTTTGTTGAGCATCTGCTAATTATGATTATTTAGAATATCATACAGTAGTTCTGATTATTGTCTGCTTAGTTAATCTCCCTGTACTGCTGAAAATCTTTTCCAGCATCTGGAGAAAAAGAATGTGCAATTACTGTATGCTGTCCCTCCCTATATGAACACTGGATTTGTGACCTTTCATGCATTTTAAACTGTGTTCTGCGCAGTAATAGGTCAATGAAGGTGCTTTTCTTCAAAGTCCCTATCCTTGTGGTTTACTTGTCATTTTCATTTTTGACAAAGTGTGTTACAAATGCCTTTGGTGTTACAAAAGCAAAGTACTTTCTCTGGCAGTAGAATGTGAAGCAATAGAAAGGATTGAGAAAAGTAAAAACATTTGCATTACTGCACACTGCACTGATGTTCAACAGTTTACAATTAATAGACATTTCATGGTAATGGAGTCTAAAAATACAGAAAATTATGTTTAAGTGGAAGGGTATAGCTACCGAGTATAGCAAATCATTTAGTTTTATTTCAGCATTTTTGTGTGCAAACAACCTAATGGACATCTTTCCTGGCTTGTAACAGCACATCGTTCTTCGTTTGTTTTTTCTTTTTAATGGAAAAACACAACACGTTACGCATCGAGAGCCCAGTTTTACCCAAGACCGGCAGCTCTGGTAATAAGTACATCGACTACTTCGTTTTTAATTTCTGTGCTTTTTAGTGAGGCACTAAAACCTGCTAGACCTGGTAGAGCTGTTGGAAAAACATGCAAACGCACATCCAAAAAACAAAGACTAAATAATTTGTGCTGAGATCTAGGTGCACAAAAGGCCAGGTTTCTCTCCCCCAGAATTTGGATTCTGATAACAAGAACCTTTCAAACAGAATACAATGTTACACCTGCTGGTGATGGAATTAGTTCTCTGCCTTGTGTTATCCATCCTCACTCGCAACTGCACCCACAAACACTCACAGCTCTCCCCTCCCTTTTGCTTCTCACTCGATCTCTTTTGTTTCTCTGCTTGTTTTGCAAGAGCGGCTTGCCAAAACTGGAACATCTTACTGTGCCTCACAGGGCGCTTTCTTCTACATGTGAGTTGCTGTGATATGGAGCGGGGAGGAGCTCTGCCTTTTGTGCACTGCTCCAAAAGCCAACGAACTGCGAAATCATTTAAGCTTAAATGAGCAGAGTCAGAGATGCGCCCGGTCGATGCCGTGCATGGGTTACTTTTGGCATGGGTTTTTTGCATGGGTTAGTCATACAGTAAAAGTGTGCTTAAGCTGGTCTAATTAATCCGGATATTATTTTTTCGGACTGCTACAGTATGCCTGCTGTTAGTAATTATTTCATATTTGTGTTACCATTGCTGGATTTTTTTGCTGCTTGGTTCTTTCCTAGTTAAATACATATCGTCGCTGAGTGATTTCCATGGAGTGGTGCACATGGACATACTGTATACAAAAGTGAAAATTCAGATGACCCCTCAGATGGTGTTATGGGGTCTCTTTTTATTCACAGTACACTAATACCATTGCCCACATTGCTGGTGTCATAGCCAACATCTGAACCTCTGACCACTGATGGACCATGTGCTCCAAGTAGTGAGGTTGAAGACGGTTCAATCATGTCCATTCGCTCAGCACTCTGACCAAAAGAAGAGAAATCCCTTTAAAAAGACATCTCATACTTGGTGTCTTTTGAATGAAAAAGGATTGAAATGATGTTGTTCCTTCAAAGTCATTCAATTTTTTAAAGCTAACACACAAGGGGTAATTTTATGCGTTTTTCATGGGTATGAATATAAAGAATGAGAATGTACTGTATAGTCTAGCATCTGCATGCAGGTACCTGTGTATCATCTATTGTATTTAAGAAAGGCATCATGCTTGCAAACATCCATTCTCAACTGAAGCAATTCGTTTGTCGGGAGAAAAACAAGCACTGTTTGAATTGTTACAGTTAAAAGGATATTTTTGGTTAGCTAAACCGCAAGAATGCTGATATTTTTCCACTTATATGTAGCTAAAGCTGAACTCATCACAAAGCCAGCATTGTGCCCCTTGTGTTTGGTGAATGTTCAGAAAAATATATTGTCTCATCTGATTTAATAATACCTAACTAATGATGCAGTGCCGATTCCATTTATTTCTTTTCCTTTCTTCCTGAATGGCCTTATTTCCCAGATAGCACCAATTACTCCTGCTGCACTCTTAAAAATTGGATCAGCATTGTCAGTGAAATACTGTATGGACTGATGTTGGATATCCTATCTTTACCAGGAATTTCATGAGGAATCCCATTACAGCAACTGTTTAAGGTTCTGATGTGTTTTGTTCACCTTGTGGTGGAAATACTGCTGCAGTGTGTTGGTTTTGTATGAATGCTGCGGTGATCCGGAGTTCTGGTTGGATTCTTTTCTGTTCATGCGCTGTGCGTGTCGGTGTCTCAAGGGCAGACGTACAGAGGAGCTGGATGTTCTTGCCCTTTAACTCGTGAGAGAGAAGTAAAACGAGGACGTTCTGAAGTGCAGAACTTGCTTGTTAGAAAAAAGTGATTTTTTTTGTACAGCAGGGGATTATATGCCATGGTATAATTGTTCTTCCTTCTGGCTGTCATGTTCTGATTTTGGGACTAATGCGTTACTAATAGGACACAGTCACTGCCACAGTCCTCCTTAATTCACTTTCCTACAGCACAGCCGTTCACAGCAATTTCATTCGCCACAGAGAAAACAGGAGGTCAGGAGCCTGAAGAGACAACGGCTTCCATCTTGTCTTGCCTTGTGGAAGAAACGCCTGTTTCCAAATTGTTGTCCTGAAGTTCCTCCCGTGTCTTCAGGTTTTCATTCCAGCTGACTTTGGTTGGCGTGGCTTATCTGGCTCTTACATGGAACTGTTTGCTTGGATTCTTAACACTGTTTTCAATTCTTAAGCAGTAGGGCAAGGTAAGAAATGAGCATGAAAACTGTGCCAGATGCTGACAGTCTGCTCTTCACTTACTCAGTATCTTGAATGGATAAACATTAATAGTTGTTTAGAAAGCTGTAGGAGAGCAGCAGTTTAACCCACGTCAAAAACCGAATTCTGTTTACAATATTTATTTGAAATGACACACACAGTAATCAGGAAAAACACTGATACCCCATGACCAGGACTGGGAAACATCCCTATAGAAGACAAATGGGTTTCTATACAAAGGTCCCTTTATAGAAACATAATTAGTCATCTATAGGCATTAGTATCTCTTTCATCCTGGGAATTTAATCGAGCTCATTCGTTCTTGAAAGAAGCAATGATAACACTTCTGCTTGAGTAGCTTTTTCCAGACTCTCACCTACAGTATCACATTCTCCTTGCTTGACATTCTTCTGTATCCAACATGATGACCAAAACCGTATTGTTGTTAAGAAGCACACAGTCAACCTCTTACTGGTCACAGGCTGCTTTTGTTTAGCTTATCCTTATTTTAGAAATCAGCACTGATGTAATCACTGGAAAGAGCATGAAAATTAAAGTAAATGTAAAAACTTGCAGACAAGAGTGAAAAATGTGAAGGAAACTGATGAAGAATGTACCAAATATTAAACAGTACTTGGATGTGATAAAACAAAAGCATTAAATAGTTTCTACATAACATCCCTTGTCTTGTATCCTTGCAGAGACTGTTCATTACTTTCCATGTCTAAAACAAAAAAGTTTCACTGCTGTTAAGGTATTGGAAATGATGTCCTTCAGTACTGATTACTAATAAAAGGATGTTTTCCTGATAGGCAGACAGCAAGAAATAAACCAGATGATTAATCTAATCCTGTCCTTTGCCTCTGCCTTTTTTCTAAAGAGAGCACAACAGATCTGACAGCCTTTAGTTGATTTAATTTTTTTTTCCTAAACACAAAAACAGTTCCCTGGAGCTGAAAGTCCTATAAAACGAAACAAAAAAACAACAGCGAACTCAAGAAATCACAAGGTCACCTCGAAGCAAGTTTTCAGATATTTTTCTTTCTGAAAAGTGGTAGTCAATTTGATATGCTGTAGATAAATGAAATGTTTTAGATGCAAGTTCTACTTTAAGTGTTTAGAAAGAAATACAACCACAAGAGTAAACGTCTTGTTACCAGTGTCTTGAAATGATTTTTAAATAATTTATACCTCTTGCACAACATAATAAACTAAAGCTTTTTTTCCTGTTATTTATGTGTACACTGCAGTTGAACCTAGTACAACTGGTAGATGTAAAAAGAAGTGTAAATTCTTAGATGTAAAAAGTGCAAATTATCAAGAACCTTTCATCTCACATCACTATTAAACCAGTTCTGCTCACACTGTTCACAAATGTTCACAAATATATGATTAATATTTTTAAGATCACAAAGGATTGAATTTTTTCAAATTCAAGTAACGGTGCCACATCAAGTAGGCAGCTAAATACAACAATGGATTATGGATTAAATTGCCATATCTTCGGTAAAGACCACAAGAAACATGCTCCTCAAGTGACTCAACCAGTTAAAGGTGCTTTTTTAGAGCGAAGGTTGGGCCATCTTTTGACAGACAATACACGTTCGTGTCTCTCCGGTGTCAGTAGAGTTTGTTGGATAGCTTGAATACAACCAGGGCTGGATAGCTTGAATCATCCTTGGATTTTCTCTGTGGATTGGCAGGGAACTATGTGTTATCTGTGTGTAATCAATGATAGCTGCTCTGTCTGGACTGAAATGCAAGGCTTGATGAGGAGACTGTCAATTCACCTGGACGAGCACAATGGTAGTATCAGTGGCTTGCATTTATTAAGCTAATTATTCAAAAACTGGTATGAGAAATACTCCCCCCATCCGTTTTCTAACCGTATTATCTGATACAAGTTCATGGTGGGGGGGGCGAAGCCTATCTCGGCAAGCAAAGGGCACAGGGTAGGATACACCCTGGACAGGATGGCAGTCCATCACAGGGCAGACACAGACAGGACAGAAGTCCATCACAGGACAGACACGGACAGAAACACTCACTCTCTCACCAGGGCCAATTCTTTATCTGTATATTGCCAATTCAAAATTTCTAAATTGAATCTGCTGTCATGGACTGCATCTCCCTTGCTGTTGCTTGCCGCATGGAAACGTAGACTGCTGCCATACAGGAAGCTGGTAGCATCTGCTTAGATGGATTGGAGCCTTTCTCTTTTAGCTAACAACGCAGCATGGCACAATAAGATGTGAGACTGTGAACGTACAGCCTCCTGTGCCACACTTGCTGTGCTACTTGCCTTTGCTTTTGGAATAGCTTTGTTCTGAACAAAACCCCAGTCTACTGACATAAAGGCTCTGGATAAAACTTTGACACTGAGCAAAGGCATGGGCTTAAATGACTTCAGTTCTCAAACCCACAGCTGGATGGGCCACAAGTAGTCTGTTTAATTTTTTTTGCTTGTGTACCCGACTTAAAGAACTCACAGCCTGTTTAATCTCAGGTCTTTTTTCTTTGTTAGACAATACTCCTTTATTTGTTGCCTTCTGCCTGAAGCTTACTGACTGTACATTTAAACTCTACCTCAGGTTTCCCACTGTCTTGTCTTACAAATTTAAGTTTTCATCCCGTTTTAGACCTAATCTTAAAATTTTCCAGAAAGTCACAGCACAGCGGTGGGAGTTAACAGCGCTGTGAAGCAAGCTGTAGAAACCGAACACTGTCAGAATTCAAGACTATCGGAAGTGTTTAAAACGAATGAGATCTGTGTTTGAAAATAACAGTCTCTGAATCAAAAAGGGATCCTCAAAGACTTGTTTTGAGCACTAAAACTGCAGTTTCGTAATATTGCTCTTATGATCTTGTAACGCTTTGTGATAATGTTAAAACATTATTCATTCCACAGTTAGGAATGAAATAAAACACATACAAGAAAACAATTGTACCAATGAAGTGAAGGAGTTAAACATTCTTATACCAGTAATCTTAGCATTAAATCCGCCCACATGTGTTACCAAAGTCCTTGAGTAAAAATAACAAAAAATAAAAATATGCACTAATATGACACCTGTGAATTTATTTTTTCTAACCTTTCCTTTCATGTGCACTGAACCCTCAGACTTAATTATTACTAAGTGCCTCATGTCCTCATGAAGGGGAGAAAGAGTTTTTTTTTCAGTTCTGTAAATGTTTCGATTAAAAGAAAAATGAGTTTTGATTCCAATTTCTTCTTCTCATAGTGTCTGGCAGAGATTCTAAGCTTCAGTGACACAGGTTATTATCCATTCAACATGAAGCCAGACTACAGCTTATCAGCACTGATGCTTGGTTTTGCGAAGCTGTTAATAAACCTCTTATCAGTGACTTGAGTTGCACAGAGATCTCGGGCTTTTAGCAGCCTCCATCTGAACTTCATTTGCCTCTGATGACAGGAACAGAGATTATCTATCTATATATCTGTCTATCTAACCATCTTTCTAATTTATCTATCTCTCGATGGGTAAACTACAGGTCTCTTTTTTCATTAGCATAGTCTTTACATATTCAAAAAGTCAGGTCTTCCCCCATTAAAAATGAAAGTCAATATGAATAACTTCTTTGGCCTCAAATCACAAACTATCCAGTCAAATTAATATATTTATTCATCTTACTGGAAAGTTTTTCATAGGCAGTGTTGCCACTTTACTACATTTACGGTCTCGCAGACATGCAGAGATGGTCCTCCACAGGATATTTGGGGGGGGGGGAGGGAAGATTTTTTCCAAATACTTAATCTGCTTTAAAGAGCAAGTCAGACGGTTTTATGTGATACAGTAGAATAGGCTATCAATCACGTATATAGTCCAAGGTTAGGTATGTACACTGTGCCACAATGTGTACAGACAAGGCAGATACAGTAAGCCCTTTCACAGCATAACGTGGTCTGATGTGTTGCTTCTAAAGGAAAAGGTCATCTATCTCCCTGTCGAGGGGGCTCCATCATTGTGTGGTGCTACCTCACTTCTTTTGACACCGGCAACCTTTGTGTGATTGAGGGACATTTAAATGAAACAAAGACAGGAACCAGAAAAAAACAACAACTTTCTACTTTCTACTCTTCCTTATTTTTCCTCCCATGCCGCTTTCTCATTCCCCAGCAACTCTGTCACTCCCTGCCGTCTCTGCTCCTGCTTCGTGCGGCTCCTCCAGTCCGCCTCCTGCTCTCCACAAACCCCCATCCCATCATTCCGGCCTCTTTCTTCCCTGGCTCCCTCCCTGTGGACCCCAAGCTACGCCACCGCGATCCCTAAAGTGAGAGTGCTGGGAAAGGATAATGAAAACGGGCTTATTGCTGCGAGAGGAGGTTTGTATCTGCCGATCTTTAATTTAAAACTTGCGCTTCAAAGAGCTGCAGAGAGAAAATTAAGGTTTCCAAAGGAGGAGTACAATAAATGGCCAGTGGGATATCAACTAATAGGTGGGATGTGACAGAGAGCTCATCAGCCAGTCTGTTCAAGAAGAAGATAGCGAATTCCCTGGTCCCTCTGCCTGGAAGACCCAAGCATTTTCGGTCTTGCTGAATCCATTGAAAAACCGTGAATTGTGTTTTTAGTATGGTATGGTAAAGGACTGCACATTGAATATATTCATAACCTTTTAAATAATCCTGGGAAATTCTGAAATGACACACTTTCAGTGATCCACTGACCTTAAGGGGGCTTTTTTTGCAGGAAAAACTGATCACAAAATAAATGTGAACATTGAAAACATGGTGAATTACCTGTGCCAGATTGTTCTGAATGATGAAATGTGGGGAAAATTGAAAGACAAAATAAACACGAACCTTATCCCTTCAGAAAGTTACCTCCTCTATCAGGACAAGGAAAGAAATGGACCACAAAATAATATGTAAATTTGTACTGGGGTAAAACTAAAGCAGTTAATGGCAATTCATAGGCACCTGTCAGGTCATAATGTGTGTCCAGGTGTTTAAGATAATTTCGATGTTATAGTAAAATGTTGCAAATTGTTGAGAATTGGCTAAATGTTTCAAAAGTCATTCACATCTAAAGCCTGTTTTAGTTGCTTTAGTGCATTTTGAATGTAGTTTAGTGCTTATGTAGGATAAAATCTTGTAATAGAGAAACATGTGGTTTTTAATTAAAATGATCTTTTAACCCTGCCACTCAGAGGGGAGGAAGGCTGTCTCAGAGCAGGAATCCAAAATCACTGTACATCCAGTAATGATGTCGCTAATGTGTCCTCCGCATCACGCATGGGGTGACAAACAGAACTGCTCTTCTGACTGCAGATCAAGTGTGCCTGTCTGTTCCGTAAGATAAGGAAGAATCTGATTCCACAAAAGCATGCCTGTGGCTGAAATGTGATTCTCCCATTTAAATGAAAACAAAAGCAAGTTGGTGGCGTGCAATTCGAACGGAGCAACAGGCTCATCAGCACGGCAGCATGACTTTGCACAGCTCTTTCAGGCTTCTCTTAAACACCTGGTGCAGTACCTGTGTATTAAAGGTATGAGCTCCCTATGAATTTAACAACACCTTTTACCAATTGCTGAAGGTTATCGCCTGCCATCCCTAGATGAAAATGGTAGTGCTGCCGTAGAATGGTTTTAATCTGTATGTTTTTATTAAGACAAAAAAACACTATGTGGGCTCTCTGTTTTTGGCGATAACACGGCTGGGAGATGTGATTTATTCCCTCTTGTTTTCCCTGTACTTTGGAAAGCAGAAGAAACACACCAATCAAGCTCAAAGCTCAGACTATATGTCGGTGGGATTAGCTGAGACCTGAGCCATTTCTCATTCTTAGACTACAGAAAACAACATCAACAGTTCTTTTTCAAACCACCGAATCGTGGATGTTTTCCCCATATCTTCCAACATGTCTATAAGATTTCTTACTTTTTTTAAAGCTGTGGAATGATGTGGGGAAAAGATAAGTTAAAGGAAAGTGGATTTCTGGATGATAATACCATTTAGAAGTTCAAAGCAGTTTCCACTGCAGGTTTGTGTTTTGGGAAATCTGTGAATTAATGGAGATCACTGAAAGTTCTCACTGACCAATGTTTGGTTGTATTTATTGATCTACAGTAGAACACAGATTTCCTGCCTGTTAATAGTCACTTAAAAATTAAGTGATGAAGGTACTGTACTTTATACTTATTATAGCATTTGTATTTGTCAGCTAGCCACTCTTCAAAAAAAATTTATTATATGCTGTAGTGGGAATCCCTCCTGTTCAGTTCTCGAGAGCTCTTTCCACCTTGAGCACGAGTGTGTTAACTGTCACGGTCCTGTGTGTGTGAACAGCAGCAGTGTTACTGAGCAGGCTCTACAGGGACTAGGCTTTGAAGCTGTCCCTGACTGAAGCACGTGCTGAAGGCGTAGTCCACTGGTTCTTGCATCTGTTGTTGCTGACCTTAGCAGACTGAAGAGTTAAAAGGATGAGGATATGTTAACTATATTTTATATGTTAAGTGCCACTAGTCTTCCTTTTAAATAATGCACTTGTAAATCACATATTGTCAGATGGATGTAAGGGTACATCTGGTTTATTAAATAAAAGAAGGAACATGGTAATGAACGACATACTTTTAAGTTTAACGGAAAATATGCCCCAGAATAGACCCTATAATAGAATACTGTACCATCCCAACACTCCCTAGGTAACAGTATCACCCTTCATATGATTGTGATCAATCATACAAGCTGTCAAACCTGAGCCTAGTCACACTTAACACATACCTGTAGATTGTAATTTGTCAGAATAATCAATTGAATTGATATAGTACTTTTTGTCCCTAATGATCCCAAACTGTTTTTCATATAGGAAGGGATACACTTCATCCTCCGATGGAATACAGCAGCCATACTATGGCAGCAGCACCACTACACCAGTCACACAAAGAAATTAGAATTGTTTTCGCCAGATAAATGAAAGGAAATGTGTACTGTTCCATTAGATTATCCACTACTCTAGGCTATGCTGCGGTGATCATAATTGAAGGAGAGAAGAGAATGGAGGCATACACTCTTCGACATTATGCTTTGTAAAAAAAACGCACATTCTTACATAAGGAGGCCCTTAACTCATGAAAATTAAAGGAATCTCCGGTTCATTCATGCACCAGCACGGCTCTGATGTAAATGAGCAGGCCAGCTTGTGCTCTGTAGTTTGATTTCCCTTTGGGAAGCGCTCGTCTTTGGCGTTGGCTTCTGTTGGGTGAGATGTTTGATTCCTCTCCTGTTCCTTTCTGTCTTTGTTGTTGGCATGTCTCTTTGGATTTTTGACTGAGGCGCCACACGCTGCCTTGTGTTGTCGTCCGTGTTGGATGCACGCGTTATCAGTGAGGCGGACAGAACTGAAGGCTGTGCTCACAATGTGATAACGCGAGGCTGAGACATAAAGCAGGCTTAGGCTGAGAGAACAGGACAGTTCTTTAATCAGCTTGATTCGCTCACTGAGCAAAGACTATAGGAACTGAAGAAAAGAAACACAGGTCAGATAATGGGACTTTACATCTGTTACAGAGAAGAGAATTGTGGCAACTGTGAATCCTATTAAAATAAAAGCAAAAACCGAAAAGTTAATTTTCCTTATCACACAGTAGAAAGGCAGGAAATCAATATAATGCATATTTTCTCTTAGTGCGCAAGGCTCTCATTGTCAATAAGTATTATCTGCCAATTTTGCTTTCCGTATTCAGCGTACACCCAAATGCTGCTTTCTCTGCTTCTGTATGCATGGGGATTCTTTTTCAATTTGTCCAACAGGCGCAATCCCAGAGATAGACTCTTTTTCTCTATCTTGGTCTATTTTTTTTTATTTCTAAGAATCGTGGGGAGTTAATTAAACAGATATGCGATAAAAGTGTCTGTCTGGATAACCCTGCCAGACTCCGGTCGGATGCGACAACGTGTGTCCCCTGAGCTTGTCATTTAGCCCCAGTGACAGCCAGCCAGCTGGGGTTTCTCTCTTCCTAAAATAGAGGACAAAACAGGCATTGGGCACAAGCTGTTGAATTGTTATGTGTGTGAAATATATGATGGAAAAACAGTATTTTTGCGTAACAGAAATGCAGTATATTTGTACATGAAAGTAGATGGTATGTCAATGCATTTTCAAAAGTCGCCTAAAAGTGAGTCAGAAACGGACTTTCGGGCCACATTGCTTCCTGTTACTGTATGGACAAGCAGCTCCTTCAGGAATGATGTGGCGGCACACCATAAACCTGTCCCGTTTTAGACCTACAGATGGTCTTCCTGCAGTCTTGTTTAAGATGACAGTGATCTGCATAATTGTGGTGATTGCATCTCTGTCAGTGAAAGCTATGTGTCGGAGATAAGGGTGGAATGGGGTGGGCACTAATTTAATGTTCAGAGACAGCCAGATGTTCCTGTTTATTTTCCATCATAAAACTGCAATGCATTGCATTGAGTAATAACTCTTCTGCTGATCGTGGTCTGCCAGAGCTGCTAGTGTCTACCTGTACTGCAGGGGTCCCATGGGTTCGGCTGGACAGAATACTATGACTTTGACCCTTTTACCGTTTGCTCTGTCAGGCAAATTTCGAAGCTTTGACTTCACAACTTTTGTTAAACTATTTGCAATATCTGGAATCGGGATTGATTTTATGTTTCTATACTCGTCTACACCAGCAGCCATATCAACAAGGTGGCTGTTCTTGTTGTTTCTCAGGAGTGAAGCAAGACTGCGCCTGGTCAGTACTGAGGTGGGAGATCTCCTGAGGTAGTTGGAGTGCTTTAAGACATGGTCTTGGTGGACTATTAGGTGGTGATCTTCACTCATTGTAAAGAATCCTGTACAATGATAGCGCACACTGTGATACAGGAGGTGCCAACATTCAGATGGGACATTAAACCGAAGTCTAGACTACTTGTGGCTAACATTGATTGCAAGGTACAGTCTGTTACAGTTGGAATGCTAATGCTTAGTTGAGCACCTCAGTTGCACTTGGTAAAATTCTCAAATCTGCTGAGCAATGGGCCAGGTGGCGAGAAATGGCTACAGCAAATTGATAAGGTAGATGCTACAGTTCACTGGTGGACAAATTGATGTTCCCTCCTATACTGTATATTAAGCATTTTAGTTTCCAGCTGTACTGGATTCTCACGTGTCTTAATCTCACGAAGGGAGAGCCAACTGGACTACTTGCCCCCTAACCTTTAAATGCCAAACCAAACCATGCTTCTCCTTGCAAACTATTAACATCTGGGAAAACCTAAACCATAACTTCCTCCTTTTTAGCCTGTGATAGCAAACAGTGCCTTTCCCTTCTTGAGCTACAGGAGACAGAAGTCAACGACAGATGAGCACTGAACCGCTAGCTCTACTTTTTCTACAAATTACCCTAATTCTTCCCTGGTCTAACCGGTAACCCTTAGATCAGCCAGTATAGAGGATTAGATGATGTCTCCTGTGCTCTTACACTATTTAAAGAGAAGTTTAAACAGATACAGGCACAGCAGATTGCGCTGTCGCGATCTCATGAGAATGTTTGCACTTATTTTCCTCTCGGAATGGTCTCAGAGCTGTACACCTGCAGCGCAAACCATAACAAACAGCTCAGGGAAATGGCTGCCTTGTTACAGGTAATATTATTCATGGAATACAAGAGAAACTCAAAGAAAGCAGTTTTAAAAATGATTCTGTGAGGATTGCTGTGGAGCATGCAACATAATGTACGACAACAGGTGAACAAAAACAAAATTCAATGAAGGATCTCATACATTTAAATGACAATAGTGTAACAAGCCTGGATCAAGGAACAAGGACCGAACTTGGACAGTACAGGGAAATCGCTCTCCTCTTATTGGTAAAACCGCACTCGTCTTCTTTACAAGGCTCATTAAGAAATAAAACCAGCTTGAAATTCCATGGAGCTGAGCATGGAAACTAGAGAGTGATTTCAGAGGAGACTTGACGGAGAAAGAAAAATGACTGAATTCTAATGGCAAAACGTCTTGTTTGAAAAACACCTACACGTTCTTGTTTATGAGAGACATGTAAGCATGACGTTTTCTACTGTGTTGTCCGAAAACACACTGTCTCACTTGTTTCCTAGCAAAATGACTGTGCATTCCTGGCTATAACTGATGCTGTATCAGCTGGCAGCACATCGCTGGAAACTAGATAGCTCATCTCAGGAAGCAATTGTTTTCACGGTCTTTAAATTACGAAGCTAATTGATTCATTACAGGTCTTCCTTCCAACAGTTTTAACCACTTGTTCCATCTAGTGAAGAGCCGCTCACTGACAGACACTTGCTTGCTACAGGGTATTTCTTTAGCAAAATTGACGCACTTGACTCACATTTACAGCGTGCTGCAGGTGCATAAGAAATGCATCTTTGTAATCTTTTCAGTATTACATCTTCTATACATTTCAGTATACATTTTGTAGCTTAGCATCGTATAATAGAGATCTGTATCTATATTTGTGTAATTCTCAAGTTATATGAATTTTATTGTATGATTGTATGGAGTTATGCAGGTGGATGTGTTGTCAACTCATAGAAACAGAATAATTAGTTCCAGAAAAAGTAAAAACAAATTACAAAACTGTGTCATCTTGTGTCATACATTTGTCCAGGGGAGGGACAAAAGCTACATATTTTGACAAAACATTCATAAAAATATTGCTATGTAAAAATGGAACGTATTTAATTATACAGTAAATTCGGTTTCAGGATATATGTACAGTATAAACTGTAACAGGGTGCAGTTTGCTCAGTTAGGCATTTGATGTTGGCTGCTTGCTTTTAAACCAAGCTGTAATTTCTTCATCTTTTCACAGAAAGCAGAAGTAATCCTGGAAGGAAATTGCAACATTTATTTATTTGATTGAAAGCCTTTGGGACAAAACTCTTTGCTTTTTGCTGTTCCAGGTGATGTTATCTGCCAACTCCATCAATAGAGAAAGGTGTTAAAAAAATTCCATCTGAAACCGGTACTCTCTATCATACTTTAGGCAATTAAAGCTCAGAAGAAAACAAACACAAAATGGCCGTGAACTTGCTTTTTTTTTTAAAAAAAAGTATTTTCGATAAGAAAGGCCGAATTGCCATGGGTCAGTAATTATACACGTCTGAGGAGGTTCCGCTGCTGGAGAGAAGTGTTTTCGTAAGGGATAAGTTCAAGATAACAGGATTTTTAATAGAATTTACAGCACAGCCAAGTAGGTAATTATCTGACTGCACCGCTCTGCACAGTTGTGCTGGGCTCCCGCTTGCTCTGTTCAAAGACAAACCTTTTAGGTGCAAAAATGTACTGACTTCAGGGGTGAAGAAGATTTTCAGATTTCTTGCACGTTCACTCGTACAGGAGAAGGGAGAAATCTGTCTGCAAAGAGCACTGAATTTGGAGGGAAAATGACTTTTGCAAGATAAAGATAAGGTTGGGAGCTCAAAAGAGAATGTGCCCTTTCATTATTTATTTTTTTCTGTTAAACCAAACATAAAAAGTAGATATTTGCTTTTTTTTGTATTTTTATTCTGTCTACACTGTAACCGGTTGCTCACAACCGAAGAAGTTTCTTAGTACTCAAAACAAATCACAGTGCGCAGATATCACAAGGCCAAAGGGATAGTTAGTTTTTTTTAAACAGGCTTTTTACAGCTAATGTTAAAAAGTAAATAGGAATTCCAAATACTGCTGAATATATGCAGTATGTCAGTATGTCTGCAGGTTATATAGTGAACATTGTTTTAATACTAGAAAGGGGAGGTTTTGAAAGAAACTACAAGCAAGAGCAGTCCATTTGGCATATCTACTGTACCTGATTTGTTGGCGAGTAACTAATTGATCCAATAATCTCATCCAGTTATTTCTTGAAAAAATTCCGGGTAACAGCTATAACCACATAACCAGTAGCTTGTTCCAAACTCCTGAAAATATTGTGCAAAAATATGCATAATTAATTTCCTACACTTTATAACTATACACAATCTTTTTTAAAATTAAGTAATTTATAACCATAATCTTTTTTCATGAGTAGTTTTTCCAAGCTCCGTGTTTCTCATCTTGTATGTATAGGTTATTTGTAAGATCCTGCAATAATCTGAATTTATACAGTATATCATGTGTCATTTGCCAGGTGTTTTGTCTCGTTCCACCTTCATCAGGTCTTTTGAGGGCACCCCAAGATTATTTTGCCTTTCTTAACAGATGCCATACAACCTGGTATGGGAATGACTGTTGTAGAGATTATGAAAACTTTTTTTTTAGACAGGAGATCATACATCTGATGTTTCACCAAAACCAGATAAAGAACGAGATTAGAGTCCTGTTAATGTTGACATTGTATTGACGCTGTCCTTGTAATATTTGATGTGAAATTAAAAAAAGCTGTTGAGAAAAGCAATGTGTGTCCCTATTGGTAGAAACAGACAGGCTAGACCCAGCCATGTCAACAACTCCATGAAATTGAATTTCAGTCCGATTCAGGAGAGAAGGCACCAAAGTAAATTAAGGTAATTTCTCAATTGATTTTGAGAGAGGCCTTGCATTTGATTTTATCTGGAGACCAAAAATTAAAAATAAAAATCTATTAGCTCCAAAAGTAAAACAAAGCACCAGTTATCCCAGGTTTAATATGAAATCATTTTAGAACATAAAGGGGGACAGTTAGAAGCACCTCATTCAAGCAGTCCTTAGCAGTCCACCCAGAAATCATTAGAAGTATCAGAACAATTTTTGTCTTGGTCTCTTCGTATAATTGTTTCAAGAAATAAAATGGTATGCGTTTCAAATGATGATTTGAAAGTCACCTGGAAAATCAGATGGATTATAGTTTTGCAGAACTTGAACTCGCTACTCTTGACTTCAAGTGTAACAATGCCAGAGCTTCCCCTATATGAAAAGGTGATGACCATGGTGGGAGTTGAGTTACAGTAGGTAATTGTTACATGCAAGCTGAAGACTCTCCTGGGATGAACTGATTGTTTGTTCTAAGGGGGAATTCACAAGGATGGGTATTGTTTAGTTCTCTGGTTACCTTAGGAAATTAAAGTTCCACCATTGAGAAAGTTTCTGGTGAAGGATCTCTGACTTTCCTCAGGTTAAAACCAACCTATTTTTACACTTTGGCAGCGGCTTTCAGCACTTTGCACAGATAATCTGCCCAGTGAGTTAGAGTTGTTAGAACCATTTCAATTTAGTTCAAGCATGTTTGCCAGACATGGGATAAGAGATGAGATGGGGATGTTAAACTAGAAAGAAACACAACTGGGCACACTAAAAAATAAATAAAAGAAGAATATAATAATGGAAAAAAACAGATCACATAACAAATTCCTGCCAGTAAATGGAAAATGCACAGTCTGCAGATGGCCAATTACAACAAACCCCTACTGCGATCTAACTGTGAGGCATGATTGGTTCTTATTCTTGGATTGTCTGACTCACAAATACTCTCTTTGCTTTTTGGGTTTCTCACTGTTTTTCTTTCCCTTTCAAAGAGCTGAAGGGACATTAAGAGCTGTAGTGTGAGGTTATGTAATGTGGAGGTTACAGCTGGAACCCCGGTGAAAATAGCAACTGTCTGAGACCAGTGATGTGCGTGACAGGGAACAGTGACCGCAGGTTGTGTCTGAGCCTCAGGCTAAACCTATATTTAGTTGTTAATTAATTGACAGTTGCTACAAACCAAAAAACAAACAAAACAAAAAGAATTGTACTTAAAGGGCACATATGTGTCCAAAGGAGAGCAAGTGAATTTATTAGAGTTTGTGTATTTTTAATTAAAAAACACAAACCCTCTTAAGTACAGTATGTCTTCCTGCTGTGCAAGACTAAAGACGTTGAAAGAAAATACAGCAAATGTTAGATAGTGCTTGTTTAGGGTAATGAGATCTGCTACAAGCAATGCAAAAAAAACCATCCCTGCAAAGGAGGTAGAGACTGATGTGTGCGTAGTGTTTTGTGGCAAGTTGAGCAAAGGAAGAGAGCAGTGCACTCAAGAAAGTCACATTAACGTGAATTTCAGATGCCAATCAGAAGATATTCAGATTAAACAACATAGACAAACATGCTTAACATTCAAAGCTGTTTGAATGACAGTCAAGATCTGAAGGGTTACTCCACTGAATTTACTTCTGTAGATGACTGAAGATGTCTTACCACTGTAGATGATAATTGCACATACTGTATGTGATTATAGTCCCTTAAAACAGTTATATGTCATTGATCACACAGTCTACTTCAAGCCAATTACTGGAATGCAATACTTCAGGAATTATATACCAAAATGCAGTTGTCTCTCTTTACAGTTGGATTTTTACCATGGAATTGCACTCTATACTTTCAGAATATTACGGGTTTGTGTTGCAACATTTTCAAAACAAACACCTAAACCACCTGGCCAACGAGGCAGATATACAGTAGCCCTGAACAGCCCACTTGCCTATTGTGGTGGAACACACTGCAACACAGAAAGTCTTTAACGTCTTTTACCATTTTGTTCGTGCGTTTCAGTTAAATTAAAGGCTGTAGTGTGATGGGATTTGTATGATGTCGCTGATGTTACCAATCTATTAAAAGTTACTAGGTTTGATTTAATTTAAAAGAGTATTTTAATTATTTGAATTTTCTTTATTTTCCCAAGTGTTATAAGTGATTTAAAGCATTATAGGGAAAAGGAGTTTCAAAGATGTCACTTCTAGAGTGGTTTAAAGGCCCTTGCGTTTGCCTCTCAATACCCCAGGTATGGTACAGTATGTATTCACATTGGTACAACACATTGGTGGTGGTGGAGGGGAGTCCCCATTACCTGTAAAGCGCTTTGAGTGGAGTGTCCAGAAAAGCGCTATATAAGTGTAAGCAATTATTATAATTATTATTATTCCTGGTGGTTTACAACTCGCATACTGTATAAGAAAAACCTTAAGGAATTGATATTCAATTTCATGTTCCTACAGGAATGGGAGCTACTGTATGCACATGGTTGTTTTCTGCAGCTTACCTGGAAGAAGACTGCAGCTGTCACTGACAATTCTGTAAGCTGACACATTCAAAGTGTTGCTGTCAGGTGGCAAAATGGCCATGTTTTTCCACCCACCCATGGTAGTGCATCCCTTGATTTAAGTAATTGTGCTCCAACTTGAGGAATCCAGGTCACATTGGGCATCTCAGACATCTGAGAATCCCCACTGAGACCGGGATATGGGCTACAGCTCTCAAACTGAACTGAAGTTTTCTCAGCTTTAGCCACTGAGGTTTCCTTTTTTCATCACTACATTTTCATTTCCAGCAAAAAATGTACCACCAGTCCTGCATGCATTCAGAATCTCTGAGAAACAGCCGCACTCTCAGAATGGAAAGAGTAAAGTTGCTCTCAGCCGGCACTTATTTGGTCTGATGCAGATTAATACTGTAATGCAGCTACAAGGCTCTTCTGTAGTATTCTCTTGGGGAGGAGAACACATTTCTGAAAGGTTCAGTGAACCAGGAAAAAGACAAGGATTTCACAGTGAAATGCAGCCTTTAACCTTGCCAAAGCCATTGGCTTATCTTGCTGAAACAGTACCTTTCAAAACAAAAGAACATTAACAATTGAAGGCTCTTGAAATAAATTAATGAATGAATAAAATATGACACCGTCCCGCACATTGTGGGACCAGACTGCAGAGGAAAATGGCAGAAGATGTCACAAACTGAAGCTGGAATGCACTTTCAATGTGCTTTCATCCGTGCGCCACCCTCACACTGTCTAATTGAAACAGGAAACTGAGGGCGGTGGGGAGGGGGTTCTTGCAAATTGTAAACTTCAGCTTGTTTCACTGAATACAAAGGAGTAAGACTGTCCGAAGGTTAAAGGCCTCCAAATCTTATTGCTGATGTCCTAATTCACCCAGAGCTTTCGGCGGTGATAAAAGGTGAACACCACAACCATTTTTCTGCTAATTGGCTTCAATGAAAACGATGCCCCATAGCACCCAGTTAAGCCATACAGCAGGGGAAAGAAAGGTGCTCTTAACCTTTAACACAAAACTAAAAACGGCTTCTTATGAAACTGGAGGTATTAAAAAGAGCCCATGTTCAATTTGCCCCAGCTGACTCCATTCCAGATCAACAGCCAATAGAAGCAAAGGAAAGAAAAGACCCCAGATTCCTTTTCCTATATTGTCCTTTCCTTAAGCAGGATTACTGTAGGAATTCAGATTGCTCTTACTCAAAACGTATTCACTCTGTAGTTTCTGCCGTCACAATCCAGCACTGATCTCTGCTGATCTTACACGTTGCCGTTCTTTCCTGTTTCTTTATGAGCTATTTGGAATTCTGTGTGTGCAGTAGTGTGGCTCACAGCTCTGGCTCCTGGGTTCGACTCTAGTCTGTGACACCTTTGGATGTGCCATGTGACCACACAGGCTTTCTCTTGGTGCTTGAGACTCCTCCCACAGTCCTTATGTGTGTGTATTTCTGTGCCCTGAAGTGGACTGGCGTCTCATTCAGGCATCCTGCCTTGCGCACATCGTCCAGTGGGCCAGGCCCCAGCTTCCAGGAAGCAGCCGCATGTTTCTGGTTAAGAGAATTGGAATGTCACTGGCATTTTGAAATGAATGTTTACGCTTACGAGAATGGAAGTTGACATTAATTTCTAATACATATTCTAAAAGCAGAAACCTTCACAAAAAAAAATAAACAGAAATATGCTGATTCAATTTATCTAAACTTAAACATAGCAATGTTACAGTGACTGTAAATAGCATTGACCCACCCTGGATTTTTTCACAATTTATTGGTTACACTATGGAATCATGATGTATTTATTTGGGATTTTTTACCATTCATCGACACAAAGCACTCTATAGTGTCAAAGTGAGAACAAAATTCTACAGATCCTCCTAAATAAATGACAGATTCAAAACAGAAAATGGCTGATTGCATAGGTATGCACCTCCTCTACTATGATGCAACTAACTACAGTAGGTTCTGGTGCCAACTTTCAAACTTTCAAACCAACTTTCTTTTGAGGTCAAATAATTAGTTGAATGAACTTCACCTGTGTGTAATTGAAGAGTTTCACATGAGTTCAGATTAAGTACACCTGTTTGTGGGAGGTTCCACATTTAATTAGTCCAGCTTCTAACAAAAACTACAACCTGAAAGTCAAGGAACATTTAAAGCAAATCTAGCATATTGGTATGTATTGAAAAGTACCAATCTGATGTTTTCAGCTAATCTTTGCAACTGGAATCTGAACAGGTTTCATGGCCACATTCTAGACAGAAGCTTTTTCCTTTTTTTATTGTTCATTCTGTTTCTGGCATTTTGTCTTTGAACACTTACTCAGAATAGGGTATGAGCTTTTTAGTCAAAGAAAAGAAACCCAGTTTCTTTGAGCCAGCAGTTCTTAATGGGGATGTTTTGGTGTTTCATTTGGACATTCTTCTAAGAACCTTTAAGAAGTTTTCGTCTGCTTAAATAAATGAGAATGCAATATCTGAAAAAAAGACCAAATTAATGTCATTAATCAGATCAAGTCCTTGACAAGTTCATGTAAGAAACATATTACCTGTGCATACAGTGAATCCTTATGCATTAATATCAAATATAGTCCATGATGGCTAAGGGCTTTTTGAGATTCCTAATCAGGAGTTCTTAGTTAGCAAACTGGACTTAGTGGAATGTGTTTCTTTAGAGGACAAATATAAAACGTTCTTGTTCATAAGCTATTAACTATTCACTTTGTGCTATAGAATGGGCTAAACTGTGGCCCTGGCAGATTTAAACATCTACTATATTCTGATATTCTGATGCATTCATTCCATAGTTTAGGGAGAAAAAAGGAATACAAGTAAATTGAAATTGAGCACAATTTTGCCTTTCTGTTGGATTATTCTAGTAATAAATACATTCATTCAGCTTCTATGCAGTTGGCACTTGGCTCCACTTGACATTTGACTTCTGTCTCCACTCAACCATGAGTGTAAAAGACATCATTAGAAAAGGCTTTGGTCAAGGACATTGTAATCTAACAGGAATCCACCTACAGAGAAGAAGGTAGGCAAGCTTTGTGTTAGAGCAGCGTAGTTCTGCTCCAGAGGATGAAGAAAGTGATTCTAATATAGGCTGGTGCGTGTTAAACTGTGATTATCCAGTGTTGCAGCTGGTGGAGGAACTTCTTAGGGCATTTTTCGACTTTGTTTTCTGCTTCGGTCTACAGTGATAATGCCAGCAATATTACACCCACCTTTATGAAATGTAAATAGACCACAGTAGCTCTATGACTGTGATTCCGCAACTAGAGGTAACATAATAGGTCAAGTACTGCCAGGCTGAAATTGGTCAGGGTTCTCTCAGATTTCTGTGCATCATTGTCCTTTGTGACTTCCCAGGTGCTTATGAGCTTGAGGTGCTGTTGGTGACAAAACCTTTGGTTCAAGTGGACTGCACCACCGTGAACAAGAATGAGAGGCATCTGACGGTGATTGCAGAGGGAAGCTTGCCAGTTCTCATCCCTGCTACACTGGCACGCCAAGAGCTGGACTGAGAGCAGCATTGATTTTATGCTGTCCATTCCAAATTGGGAAAGAAAAAGTGGGGGGGGGGAAAAAGATTGAAGATTTCAATTTTTAATAAATAGAGATTGCGGTAAAAAGACATTTACTCTTTTAAAAAAAGAGGCTGTCAGTAGACCCCACTTTGATAAATCTCTTGTGTGATTTTAAAGACCTTGATTAAGATTTTCTTGAGCAACTGCCAGCATATAATTCAAAATTGCCCATTTCTCCTTCCCATCAGTTTAATCTGTAAGAGTTGTGATGAAAACAATCACCGCAGTGATTTATTTCTTTGTTTTCTTTACCTGGTCTCTTCGCAATGCTCTCAAACACAGGGGTGTTCCCAACAATTACAGAAAGATCAAGACCATTTGTTTCTGTGACAAGTTTGCCCAATAAAAAACCCAAAAAATCAATACTTATTATTTTTAAAGTTTTCAGATTACTTTTATTACCTACTAGGGGAAGGTGCATCTCCATTAGTCACTGAGCACTCAATGACTCCTCAAAGAGGAGCGTTTTGGTTCTGCTGCGTCTATATGTCAAGAAAAGGAAAACAATTTCAAAATGCAATGAGGAGAGAAAAAAGAAGACATCAAAACAAACTTCTGAATTGACCTGTCAAAAAAGCATCCAGCTTATTAAACTGTGACTTTCTAGTGCCAAAGGAAGATAGCCTTTTTTAGTATCTAACTCTCTACAGGAGTGCAAAATCACTGAGGCCTTCAGGATTATACCTGCTGGAACAGGCCTTTTTGACCAAGTAGAAATCCAGATAAAGTAAATCCTGGTTACTCTTTTCAGATACACTTTTATCCTCACATGTTTTTACAAGCTTAAATGACAAAACAGTGCTGTAAAATATTTTTTCCAATATATTTATATATTTAGGTGAAGGGTGTTTGTCTTTAATATAGTAGCAAAAAAACAAACTGAGAACAAACTTATCTGTATCATGGGTGAGTAACCTACAGTCAGTGGTGAAGAGGAGGCTCCCAGGTGACATCATTTCCCAGGATTGCTGAGACTGCTCAGACCCCCAGCCCTGGGAGTCCAACCTTTTGGCACAACGGGCTTATCCACAGCTTGTCTGGGCTTTGCTGGTTTGGTGTTCAGAGGTGCCTGTGAACAGTGAGACGGGGTCCAAACCTTCTGTGTTAAGTTGGCATGCGCATTCCCTTCGCTTTATAAGCTTTCCAGCCTGTGATTGGGCTGTATTCAAGAGATGTTCAGCAGTAGAACCAATTTACAAACTAATTGGGCATTTAGGTGAATGACGAAATGACTATTGCAACGGAATGGGAGTTCCAGAGTGGCCTAGCTGTAAACTGTAAGGTATACTCTTACTGTTTTGTTATTTGACAAGGTGTCCTAATTTGATCCTCAAAATCCACTGTCTATTAGGTTTTATAGGCCATGCTTAACGACAAGTGTAGAGAGTGTACAGGTGTATGATTTTGATTCATTTCCGTCAGCCATTTGTGTGGTGAGGTTCGGAAATGTACAGTTCTTATGCTGGACGTCCGCAAGATGTTCCAAAAACTGTCTAAAATTCTGTCATTCAGGAAACGTGTTACATCATAGATCAGCTCCTAAAGACATCAGCCGACCTACAGTGAAAAATGCAGAAACAGCTGTTCAGAATTAGACTGGTCAGATCTTCTATTCTTTGTATTCCTATTTCACCGTTTCGAGACGAATATTATCCTTCTAACACACTGCGGATCCCAAATCCTTTTTTACTGTATCTTTATATTTTAGTATCAAACAAATGTAATGGTTGTGCTTCAAAACTGTTATTTGTGATTCAATTTCACTTTCAGTTCTGTTCCATCACCCATAACAAGAAATATACGAGAGAAAGCATGTGAAAGGAGAGGTCAAGGGAGAAACGTGACGAGAAATACAATCACTGGCGTTTCCCACGTCTGTATCATTAGCACCCCCGATTTTCAGTAAAATGTGGGAGTTTTGTCAATGGTTATTGTTCAGAGATGCATTTTAATATCTGGTGCTTAGGGTCTCTTATCCACCATAATGGCATTATGGATTTTTTGTTGCAGGTGGAATGATTATCTGTGGATATGAACTTATATGTAATATAAACTCTGAAGTGTCCAGAACAAGTGTTAGCTTGCTAATGGTATTAGTATTAATTGGTATTCTGATTTAATATTTGGGTTTGATTGTGGCTGCCCCAGTAATTTATATTACATTCAGTGTTAGTGTCTTTTAGTTTTAGTTTTTTAGTTTACATATAGTTTTAATTATTTGGATTACTGGCTCAGTTTCTTGCACAGCTTCTGTGCTACAGAAGTTTTGAGTGTAGATTTCTTCTGATCACCTGCTGAAGTGGTGGGGTTAAATAAAAGAAAAACTTTCTCTACAATTTTGTTTTTGTGTGTGTGTGTGGGCCTGCAGTCCTTTTACTAACAATACAATAACATACAGTGCAACATATAATCCTTGGGAAATAGATTTTAACAGTGTTAAAAATACGGTTTTGCATTGTTCCGGATCAAAAGTGGTTTTCTTTTTTAGGTTTTGTGTAATTATATCTAGTACATTTGCTTGTCTAATTCATGTGTTCTGTAATTACTGTATGCTTTGTTCATTTTTTTTCTATTTTGACTGTGAAATGATGTTAAGCTTGTTTGCATGTTTTTTTTCAGTAAAGGTGCATAAAATATGAATAAGCTTAGGGACATCTTCAGTTCAAGAATTACATCCAAGGAGTCTGTCAGCATAAATACTTTAAAAGCAACTATAAATAAAGAATAATTTATTATGTGAATCCACAGAAGATTAAAACAAAAATAATACTAGGTACAATTCTGTCCTTGGTGCTTCCTTTTCACAAAAGTGAAGTTTGACTTTGGAGTTATTTTAGAATTCTTATGAAGTTCTGTTTCTGAATTTCTTGTACAGTACTTTATACTGGATAGATACATTACACTTTAACAAGGAAAGTTTTACAGATAAACAGATTACCAGAACTTTGCTGAAATACCCAATCTAGTTAAATAGGTTAGGAGAAGAGTTCTGTTTCTTTCTGAAGGGACTTGAATTGGAGCCGGGTTTAGCATGTAACAGTGGTCAATTATCACTGCGTATTCCGCTAATGTTGCAGCTGATGTTTCCTACTACCTTGTTTTATTTGTAATTCTATTTGATTATACTCTCACCCAGCTTGGAATCACAAATGAATCTTTAACAGCCGGTTCCTGGCAGCGACTCCCTCTCCTGATAGGCGGGGCCGCGAGGCACAGAAATGCCCTCCTTCCTGCGGCTCAGGGGGACTGATGGGCCACATGGCTGACAGGAGAGAGAGAGAGCTCCAGGTGGAGGAGTGGCCTGACGAGGCTACACCCCCCCTCCCCTCTTCTCAAGATTCAGCCGCCCCCTGTCGAACCCCTGTTACAACTGACCCCCCTAATCCGTTGGCATATCCGCCCTCACCTCCCCACCTCCTCATTTTTTGCTATTAATCAACCCCCAGGATCAGCCATGTAAAAGAGGCAATCAATGAAGAAGTTCGCACTGGCAATGTGGAGCACCACATGCTTCTTTTAGGTTTCTGTCTGCCCAGCACGTCTTAAGCCAGATCAGCCAAAACTGGAATCTGTTTACGTCCGTCATGATTGTGGTTATCTAGACTTCTTAAAGGAGCAAGTAAAGGTTAATTTTGTTAAAAGCTATCGTTCTCATTACACTTTTTCCTTGAAAAACCGTGTATGAACCACAATGACAGTAATAAAACAGTAACAGGTCTTATCTTGCAGTAGTGACATTTCTATATCATTGTTTCTGTTTTAAGTAATACCTGTCAGCCTCAAACACTTAAACATTGGTGCACTGGAAATACAAATATTGAGATAATTGAGGGAATTAAGTTTCAATGGCAGATTTTGGAGCCCAGCCTTCTGGCATTTCCATTTTCTGCTCTTGAGCTAAAAATCTTTTTTTTTTTTTCATTTTAGGCCTGACATATCTTAATGTACTGTCCAAGAAAAGATCTGTAAAAGTTTTGTAAATAAATATTTTTGCTTGCGTACCCAGAGGTAATTGAAGTAGTTAGTTACAGGGGGTCAGACAGGCAGGGTTCTATAGAATTTAAGGTTTCTTACATTGAGAAGTGCCTGAAAAGTAACTTTTCACTTGTCTGGCGTTTACATACTGTATAACTACCGTGTCTCTACATACTGTAACAGTTTTCAAAGTTTTCAATACTGCAACTCTAATTAGCAAATACTTTGCTAAATGGATTACCTTACAATCACCTGCAAGGAGCTTTGTACACTACAGCTTCAAAGCCAGGAAAACAGATGCTAAGAATGTCGTTTATGTTTTTCTGTGCGTTTATTTTTTTTGCTTCAAAGCTAAAAACCTGCTATCCGAAACAGACAAGATAAAACTAGAAAAAAAGATTAGGCAGTTCAAAGCATTTTAAGAAAAAAGAGGAAGAGCTTTGGATTAAAAAAAATAATTTCCAAAACATTAAACAAAAAGGAAAAGTGGAATTTCATAAAATTAAAAGGAATGTCTGCATTTAATTTATTCAACGGATTCACAGAAGGTTTGTCATAAGGTTGTTCTTACATCAGTAGCATTAATTACTCTGTACTGTATACTTCTATAACCACTGATTGTAGTGAAATGTGCTGTGAATTGAATTGAGCTGTTGTGGAGTGTTGTTTTCTTATCCAAATACTGTGGCAATGGAAAATGTGTGTAATGCTTTAACGCTGCAGTAAACAGTTAATGTTGCTTGCAATGAACTCCAGAGTGTTGTGGCTGTACCCAGTGTTTAGTTCAGGAATCAGGAAAACTAATCATCCTCAAAAGTGTAGGAAAGAGAGTAGAAGTTAAACTAAGTTTAAGTCCAAAAGGGGGTATTCAAGGTCCTTCACAGAACACAGAAAGATAAAAGCAGTCATTTAAAACAAAGATTAAGGACAGGACAGAGAAAAGTACTCCACATTAGAGGCACTCGCGTGGTAAAATGGTACAGTACTTCTCCCCTCCTTCTAAAGTCTCAGCCTCAGAATTTCAAGCAACACAGTTGCAACAGTATCACCAGACTTCAAGGCAAACTGTGGCTCAAGCCGAGCTTTGTTTTGACACTGCACAGCCACCTAAACACTGTGCTACAACGGCGGGTTGAGCCAAGATGACAAGAATCCCCCTCTGACATTTCCGTATAACTCTCAGGGATTTTCTCCATTCATTGGAGGTTTCATTTCACACCTCTCTACACCTCTCCAGACTTCACACCTCTTGATTGGCCTCTCTGTCTGTCCCCTGCTCCTGCCTCTCGCTCCTCCTCTCTCCCAGCCTTTGTTCTCCCGCTACATTACCTTTGCCTACTGCCTTGTCTTTCTCACACCTGAAGAAAGCTCCACGGCCGAAACGTTGTGTTTTCTTTCTTCTTTTTTTCAGCATGGAATAAACCTATTACTTGTTCATTTGCATCTCTCAGGGATGACCTGTCACCCCTGGTCACCTGACTAATAGGTCGCAGACAATTGGTGAGCTGATATTTAGAACCTGGGACCTCAGACTTCCAAAATGGCTGTCAAATCTGCTAGCCAGGGAGGTAGCAGAGCCTCAGGTACTACAACAGGGGGAGAAGAGAGCAGTAGGAGTCAACTGGCCGAGCAGCCCCAGGACTCATTACATGAGTGCTTAGAAGGGTGTAAGGGAGACTGAGGTTTTGGGAGAATAGTTTTTGGGGAGTTTCTTCAGCAGAGCTTTGGAGTGAAACTGGTTTGGAGCTGGATAGTGCCTCAGCTGCCCAGCTGTGCTTTAGAGAATCAGTGCAGCTGGAGCTCTGAAAAGAGAGACAGGAATTTGTTTCGTGTTTCATGGTTGCTTCATTTTTTTTTCCCTCTCAAACTACAAATGAGGAGTACAGGCACAGTCTGTGTGTTTGCCTAAAACATCCTGAGCTCTCACGGGCTCTTATGGGGAATCTGATGCTTCCAGGTGCAGCCAAGTGATTGACCTCGCTGTGAGAATGTGAGGAGCGCACTTCTCTGAATGCGGCTCCTCCGCCCTCAGGGCGACTCAGACCCTGGTCTCCAGCTGAACGCTGTGCTACAGATACCTGTAAGGTTGTTAATTCTCTCATAATTTTTGAAAACAATTATCAGTTTTGAGACTTTATTGCATCCTACTTACTGTATATCAATCAATCTTTGCGGTTAGCTTTTACATACAACCACACAGGTTGTGAATTCTTAACCTGAGACTGTACACAGCGAGATCACTCATCCCTCACATACACCCAGCTCATTGGTTCCACGAAAGCCAAAGAAAGGAGATTAACACTAATAAATACAAGTCTAAACTGGTTGTGGAAGTTGAATGTACAAATTGTTTTGTAGTAAATATGTTGTATTCAGTAATGATTGAACAGAAAGTTCATCTTCATTTTCTAGTGCCCTGTGCAATGCAAGACCGCTAGGCCAAGTTAGCGAAGTGCTTCAGCTTCTTTTTTGAGGCCCCATACAGCAGCTCTCCACTCTTTTCACCTTTCTTCCCTGAAGCACAGATAACTGTCTTGTACTGAGGTTTAGCAAACACTCCACATCCTGCTTATTCATAGTGCTTGAAAGCCTGATGTTGCTGCACTACTCCCTTCACAGTAGACTCTTGTGAACCCATGTTTTAGGACAGCAGACCTCTGTCCATTTGCATTGAAGCTTCTAAACCTCTGCTTTGCCCTTCATCATGTTTTCTACTGTACTGTACATTTTCGTTACATGTGCTTTTCTTGCCATGTTTCTAGCCTGCATTCTTTGATCACGCTTTGCTGTACATCCCTAAGCCTCTTCACCCCGGTGTCCGTGCTGAATTCAGCACTAGGTTTGCACGGACTGGCCTCCATAAATTCACATCTTCATCCGCTGGTGAAGCCCTTTCTCCCTGCAGCTCCTGATCTGCCGTATGGTAGGATGTACTGTAGTTTGGCTCCAATGTGCAAAGTTCTTTGGGGATATAGAACACAAGTCCTTACTGTCGTCATCAGTGGCGTGATTTCTATGTGCTTTACCGTGGCCTGCCTTTTTTAAAGTGCTAAAGTAGCCAGTGCGAGGCTGACATTTTGCTTTGTTAACCAAATGTCTATTCCTAAACAAAGGGGGCCCTAAACTGCCCTGTATAATTCATGTATCCAAAGCCAGTATCTCCAAACCCTTGTTGGATGTTTACCCATGACTGGAGAGCCAGTTCTGCAGAAGCAAACCTCAGCAAGGTGAATCAACTTCCTTTTTTTCTTTTTTTTATAAACCTCCACCTGCTGCTGGCTCCATGTGGAAAGTCCAGTGCTCAGCGGTGTCCTGACCTCTAGCTTCCTCCATGCTGTCTCTTCCACAGCTATCGACGCATGGGACTCCTGCCATGTCCTGTACTTCACACATCTGTCTGAGGAGCAGGAGCAGGGGGCTGGGAATGGGGGTGGTGTTGCAGGAGGCAGGGCTTTCACTGACACATGCGGTGGTCTAAACATCTTGCTAAAGACAGTGGGGAAGCAGAAAAGCAAACGCCAACACACCCACGTTCCTTCGAAGCTGCTCACAGTGTCTGGGCATTTTCTCCTGTCTAAATTCAGAAAGATAATAAAACAGTGGATTACAAATGTGATGAAGACCAAGGCAAAACAAGCAAGGAAAGTTCACATTAGTTGAACAACAGTGGAGTTTGTGCCAGGTGTCCTGGGCTAACTTTAAATACGATATCTTTAAGGTATAAGAGGTCAGCAAATTTGCCACCCAAATGCCGACGGGTGTTATACAGCTTCAGGGAAAGCCTTAGGCCTCTAACATAAAGTGGTTTGATATATACTATGTGTATATACAAGGTCTGTATTATATTTTGTTTTTCTGGATCAAGCAGTGTATTTCAATAAACAAAAGTAATTCTTAAGACAGGAATCAGGTTTTAACCAGCTCCTGCAAAAACTAAAGGAACTTTTAGCGAAACTGCTATTACAACGTTAAACATCACTCCGTAACTGAAAATTGTGATTAAGGTGGCAAGATGACATTGGAATAAAATCTCAACTGTCTAAACACATCATTCACATGGATGGTGGGAACATAGATCAAGCAATGTCATTGTTTGTCTCGGGTTCTTTAGAGACAGCTCGATTAAAATATTCAATTAAAACAGTTTGACGGTGTTAATGAAATGATTTGTGTCCTCTGACATTTTGAGTAATCCTGGCATCTTGGATTGTCCACCCTGTAGCCCTGCAGACCAGAATCAGAAACTAGTGAAGGAATTTTCTGACTTCCTACTGAAAGAGGTACTGCTGAAGACCCAGCAACTGTCACATCCTTATCTAAAAGCTTATCAGCCTTCTCCTTTGTATTGAGTGTTTCTAAACACATCCTGACAGCCTCCGTCTGCAACTGGAGTGCTCTCATTGCATAATTCAGACATTTCTGCTGATCAATACGTCCACTGGTGAAGTATTGAAGTTTTAAAATAAGAGTTCATTGTAATTATTTAAAAGAAATAGATGATAAGAAATTAATCCTTGCCAAAACTACCCCCTCAACCTTTCCTTTCAACAACATCACAAACTGTGCATGGCCAGGCATTAGTTAAACCACATCTGCGTGTGATCGATTTCCCAAACCGACCCTGTCATTTTTCTAATCTCAGTGGAGGGATTGGGGCACTGAGCTATATGCGCTGAGATCTATTAGCATCCACAAGCAGATAGCTGAAAGGGGGAGCCTGTCATGGTGATTTATTCTGAAAGCAGAAAACTTTCTAGCCGAGTGTTATCAATCCCGCCAACATCACCTCAGGTTGCATCAAAGCACTGGGGCATAAAGCAGAGAGACAGTTATTTATAAATGTATCTGTTTGTTTGTTTATAGGCAGGAATTGAAATTAAGAAGTAAAATTAGATGGTGGCTATGATGGGTTTGTTCTGTGGGGGGAGGTTTAAAAAATGCAATGTTTGTCTGATGAGTTCCTAAAAAAACGCCACCCCCACCACCTCCCCAACCACAGGCACCCTGCATTCCCCCGACTAGTTCAATATCACATCAATAAATCTATCAGTTTTGTTTTCTAAAGTGTCTGTCTTTCCAAAAGACATCACAGAAGGGCTTCGAGAAAGATGAACACACGCAAGACAATTCAATTTCACATCTGGTAATGAGATTAAAACATGCACATAAAGTACAAAGGAAAAAAAAAACACTTTACTGCTTATCTTTCAAAGCCAAGGATATCCCGCATAGTCTGCATATTCAATGCCACAGAATAGACAGGATGACTTCAATACAGGGGTGTATAAGGTATTCTGTTTTTTGTCTGACACATACTGAATGGAAGGACCAGTGTATGAAGATATATAAATAGAAAGAGTGTGTAAACCAACTGAACATAGCTGGTAATGAAGAACGGAAGCTGAGGAATATCACTATGAATTATTGTTTATTTAGAAAAAAATGTAAATATTTAAATTGATGAGTCAAATCCTGTTATTAACCACATAACCAATTGACACAAGTGACAAAATGCATATAAATGCATATCGATATAATGAGATATTAACTACCCATGAATGTGCTTATTTATAAATGATATATTTAAAGAATAGAAAAGCAGACTTCAGTGTCTGTGTGTTTGTGCACTTGTCTGTGTATAATATTTACAGAATATGATAGATGGCCAAATCATGATCATTTCTATTTGTATATAAACATGCTGGGTGTAACTCGTAGGGACTAGCATTTTGCTTTCATTTGGGAGTGCTTCTGACATACTGTAGGAGGAGTTGTTAGACAAGACTAATGGGGCTTTAAACTTCCTGCCATCAAAAAGCCTGTCACAGTTTTAATCAAAAGCCAGATACCAATCCACAGATAAGGTGGTAGCATGGGGCTCCAGGTCAGCTCCTCAGCCACGAAACTTAATGTTGTTCTGGCGATGTGAAAGTCCCACAGATGATTGCTGCAGAGAAGAGGGATGATATCGTCGTCTTTCTGGGTAACTGAAGTTCCCACTGGAGACCCAGCCACCATGTTGTTTCTTCTCAGCCCCCAGCCCCTGGCGCCACACACCCTTTCCTCTGCAAAATCCCTCCTCTTCAGACAAGCTTCAAGACAAGAAGTCAAAACGTGCTATCGTGTAGACTGAATTTTTGTGCCTTGTACCTTTAGGACAGATGAAAGATGTCTGAAAACTGTGCAACCCTTACTTAGATTTTCTTCAGAATTCTGCGTCGTCTTTCATTTATATACCCTCTCTTTTGAACTTTTTGAACTTGTTATAATTAAGGGGGAACAGTATGTTCACAGGAAGTTTATGAAGGGAAGGGAACACATTTATTTGTAAAGGGGACAAGTTTGTGGAGCAAGGGGAATAGTTTGTTGTGCTAATTTATAACAAGCCCCATTTAGCTGTTCCACATTCAGAGATCTGTGACTTCAAGAACCAGTGGCTCCACTTTATTTCAGAACACTAAGTCACTGAATGCTGTACTGCAAAGTGATGCTTATGTAAGTGTAATAAGCTTGGACACTCATACACTGCGCACCAGCCTCCCAGTCTGGACAAAGAAACGTCTGTCCTGAGGGGTTTCAAACAGAGATGAAGTTCAGAGATCTTTTATGAAGTTGCAGGGTTGCAGGTGTACAGACTGTCACTGAGAATCAAGTAAAAAAAAAATGCCCCTTCTTCAGACCCAGCTAACCAAACATCATTATGGCAACAGCATAAAAAATGAGTACCACCTTGTTGCCTGACCCTGTCAGATACCAGAAGCTAAACAGTGCCGAGCCTGTTGAGTACTGGCGTCGGAAACCTACAAGGAAAACCAGGCAGCTGCTGCCAGTGGTGTTGGCAAGACATTCAAGACCAATGTCCCAATATGGTAACAGCAGGTGCTGTGTTGTAGGAGGTGGTATACTGTAGCTATAGTATGCTTTAGGTTCTTGTCTGGGAAAACCTTAACTAGTAAATAGTGTCCAGACAAACTGTGCAATAGCCTTTCCACAATTGCTCCAATGTGAGAAGCATTAGCAATGTATATTAATATAGTATTATTGTGGTTGTCGCATGCATCTGTATATTATTTTCATCTCAAAGGATCCCAAGACAGGTCACAAACAGCTGGGGATGCATATTCATCTAGTACTAAAATGTAGCATCCACTTGGCTTTATGGCCATTCTGCACTAGCAGTTTCAGAGCCTAAAAAATTGATTTATCAACAGTATTAAGGAACAACTTTAGAGAAGCCAGATTAAACGCACCAATACTGGACTTCAGCCAGGACACCAGGGTTAACACCCCTACTGTTTTGAAAAGTGTAATGTGATCTGTAATGGCCTTTGGAAGAATCCTTTGACATATCCATTCTCTTAAATCAAATTAAAATATCCAGAGGTGTGCATTCACTCTTCTAAGCCTTTATCAGATCACCCAAGACCATAGCTCTGTCAGGAGTCTCAGTGTGACCGGTACTTTCAAAGACAAAACCGACTTCTAGCACCAAGAAATGCCAAGTCAAGCAGAGGAGCTCTGACATTAGAGTGAAGTATTATCACAGAACAATAGGGTGCTGACGTTAAAATAGAATTAGCTACAAACAAAGAGCGGAGCTCCAGAAGCTGTAATTTGTGTTCGCAGGGGGGCAAACTGAGTAGCTGCTGGAACTGTCAGAAGGCCTGTGCTCTTAATGTCAGTTTAAGGCTGTACAGAGTTCATTCTAGTCAGAAATATGGATCAAGATTATGACCAACAGCATGGACTCATACACAGTGCCTGTCAGTGGAGGCGTTGATGGAGTATTACAGACGACAGGCAGGAGTACCTTGCAGGGGTGGCTGAACCCTGGAGGACGAAGGCAGTGGGAGGATGTGACTGGATCTGAGGGTTGAGAAAAGAGGCATGGGGGGTAGAATGAGAGGTAGAATGGTTTTCATCCCGAAGTGCTGCACGCCATTGTTTTCTGGGATTCATTAAACCACAGCCTTATCTGTCATGCTCATTCAACACTTACTGTAGCAGGTTGGTTCTTTAACTTCTTCTACTTGGTAAGAAAAAAAACATCAACCTTTTACAGTCTAAAGCAGAATAAGCCTTTCATTTAGGGCCATTGTATCATTGACCGGGCAGACTTTAAACAATGGGCAACACTAAGAACATTTAATATGGGTGTGTTTGATAGCATCAGCTCCATCAATTTGAATTCAATAAATCAGATGACCATTTGGCTGCACACTCACAGTGATGCCTTGCGATAGGATGAGTTTTTGAAACTGCCTTTAAATTAAAAGTGGTAAATGTGCAAATCCAGCATTTTGCTTTCCAGCTGAGAAGCTGAGAAGAATCCAGCTGAGAAGAAAAATGGTGAGATGAATCTGGCTCTTAATGCCAGTGTGAAATACATGTACAGTATGAAACCTACACTGATCAAAGTGTCTTGGTGAACGTTGAGCACTGTAACACAGGCACACTACTGAAAACCCATTAGAAGATGTTTCCAAAACTAAGGGGGTACAAAACTATTAACAGACATTGAGGACAAACTGGCAGGACACTTGTTTTTTGGCAAACGTACATACAAGGCTGACTAGTTTTGAAGCAACTGTAGGCAATGTGTGTGTGCTATCGGTCTGCTGGACCCCTTGTGAGAAACTCACAAAGACAAACTGAGTTTTGAATAAGAGGAGCTAGACTGGGGGAGAACGAGGAGAAAGTGCACTGTAGCTCTTTGTAAAAATGCAAACGATGGGGGGAGGGAGACAAAGCGAATCGCTGTAAGATGCCAGTTAGCTCTGAAAGAATGAGAGAAGAAGGAGCAGTGTACCGCATTCCTTCGAGCTGTGCCATTGTGAGCAGTGACTGCTTGACCAGATCAGCTCATTTGCTTTGTTATCTATTAGTAAATCATTAGCTGGACCACACTGAACCATTCTTGTTAAGACCTCTTATTTAATTGTGAATGGGACTGGTCTCATCTGTGTATCACTAGAACAGCAGAGCGATGGAGGAGTGAATGTGATGTGATGAAACAGGTGTCGTCATGAATGTGTTATATTATTGGCTTGCAATACTGTATGTCAATGGCAGGGTAAGGTTAAAAAAATACACATTTTTGTATTAGGGTAATTGTAAAATCTGCCATAAAAAGTGCTTCGGACCTGTTCTCTTCAGTTAAGCTATACAATATGTCTTTTTTTAATAATTATAATAGTAATAATCGCTTACACTTATATGGCGTTTTTCTGGACACTCCACCCAAAGCGCTTTAGAGGTAATGGGGACTCTCCTCCACCACCACCAATGTGCAGCATCCACCTGGATCCTTTATTTCTTAGCAAGAGTGCTTAATAAAACATTACAACATACTGTACACTCGGCCCGGTATCCCTCCCTCATGAGCAAACTGCCCATCTAATTCATTCTCCTTTGGGCTGATAGTGATGCCCAGAGGGAAAACAAGGACAGCCGAGTTTTTCTTTGAAGCCCATCTCATGATTAGTCCTTGTGAGTTAACTGGAGCTTAAATGAGCTACAGCAAATTCAGCAGCAAGTCTGTTTAAGGAGTCATGTTTACCGCAGCAGTCATTTGCTAACCGCAAATATTAAAATAGCCTTATTTGTTGAAGTAGTGTTATGCTCACGTCTGCTGTAAAGCTTCTCAGTGTTGCAACAGTAAAGCCTTGACTGTAGGCCTGAGCTGTATGGCAGCGCTTTTGCAGGTTCAGCCCCAGGGCATGTCACTACCTGATTGTTACCAGGGTTTCTGCTGAAGACAGACAAATCAAGGGGTGGAACTAGTGGGGCTCCTCCTCTTGCAGATAAACCTTACAGATTCTTGAAAAGATGTACGATTTTGGTATCTCTTCCTCTCCCAAGTGGGTACAGGAGTTGTTGTCAATCAACAACTGCAAATTGGGAGGGAAAATCTTATTAGCATTTTTTTTCCCGCGATTTATTTATTAAAATAAATTGAATGCACGCATATAAGACTAATTGCTACAAACAAACAATACATTTGCAGCAGATGTGTTATCAAGAAATTTGTCTCCTAGCTAAGGCCATTATAATCTCAGTCTATACAGTACCCCGTTAACAATCATAATAGTCCTTATTGTCTGAAGTCTTAATCAGGAAAGGGGGCTAAAAAACTGCAGAAAAGCTCAACCCCAACTTTAAATCTTCAGTAATCTGCCACCAGCTTCAGCAAGAGAACACTTCAAACAGGCCACACAAACAGCTTTATCTAGGCCTCAGCCACCTCAGCATCGTTTTAAAACAACTTTGCAATGAAAAGAGCAGGAATGAGATGTCGAAGAGTGAGAGGCAGTTTCGCAGTGCAGACACAGAAAGTTCCGCTCAGAGCTGTCTGACGTTCCTGACATCTGAAGACAACACACCATGCTTGCCATGAGAAGGGAAGTGTTGTTTTGAAAGCAATTAAGAAGGTGCCTGAAGGCATGGTTCTTATTTTTGTGAGGTTTGTGTAGTTAGTTTGCTAGATGGCTGATGCTGCTTCTGTCCTCGCTCTTTAACAGAAAGGCAGAATTTGTTTTGAAAGTTGTCGTTGCTGCTTTTCCTTTTACCCATCTAAATATTTTGTAGCCTCAGTGATGCCAGAGAATAAAATTGGATTTCGAAATAAGGGGCTACAAAAACAGAATACATACACAAAAAGCTTGTATGTTTGTATCCAGTGTTTGATTAACATAAACAATGAAGACTATTTTTACTATTTGATTTTTGGCAGACCTTAGCGCTGAGGAATGCACGTTTGATTGTTAGACTGGAGGTCAGATAATATCCCCATGCACAGCCTGTGCAAAAAGCTGACACTGTTTGGCTTAGCCAATAAAGAAGGTTATTCAGGGAGACAGGGTATTTGCTTTCATTTGTACATAGAACAGTGGTTTTCGTTTGTGACAAATAAGCGCAGCAAAATCTTTCCTCCGATTATAATTCTGGAGAAATCTTTTTTCTTCTCTATTTTTTTTCATGTGCAAGATTAACTGTGATTTCCATAAACTATTTTTTCCTCTGGAACAATTTTTTTTTATTAAACCAGGAAAAGGGGATCTTTTCTTTCTCCTAATTCTGACTTTTCTTTTTTACTAAAGGAGAGAACTGTGGTCAAGAGGGAAATAACTACATTACACCAGCAGCTGGTGATTTATATGAATTAATTTTCAAGCTAATCTTGGTACATAATTCTCATTAATATGTGTCTTTTTCCTTTGTTATGTGACAATGAAGGCCCTATTATTAATACTTAAACACTTAAAACCCACTGGCAGCAATATGGATTTATATAATTATCAGCTTTATCTAAAATACAGTAATATCTTTAAAACCAATCATGTTAAAGTGCTTAAGTACCTACTGTTTGTGCTTTTAATATAGGGCCCAGTGACTTTCATCTGTTTTGTGTTTACAGTTTTCCAAAACAGCTCCCAGTGGGAGACCACAACTGGAGTTCTCCAGGTTTTATTTATTATAATAAAGTAGTGGTGTGAGGGACATACTGTACAGCCCCCAACAGACGTTTGTGCTCTGCATTTTACATCCATCCAATAAGCAGAGCAGACATCCAATTTTCTGATAGGCTGTTTAATTTCAACTGACTAAAATTATTCCTTCCTCCTGATCAGTGTGAAGAGGTTTTTACTTTTGTTTTACATTGTTGGGTTTATATTTTGAACTTCCTCTAAAATGCGGTTTTAAGGGGAAAACAATTCCATCCTCAATTCCAGAAAGCCCTAGCGATCCGTTATTTGAGTGTAGACTTAACTCATTTCTATTATATACAGTGTATCATTATCTTTACTGCGCCTTATTTGATCTTGAGTTTTGGCTTTTGACGTGCTCCTGCCCTACAAGCATGTCAAAGAAGCCTAGTGTACCAACCAAGTGACAAAACCTTGAGCTGGAGGGCAGTGGCTCCAATTCCCACTGAGAGAACATTAGAAAATGCTGACAGACGCAATTGGAAAACAGAAAGATTCAAACAAACTATGATCTGATCAATGGTTTGATCCGATATTCAAAACCCTGCCCCTTCCTCTCTTTGGCTGACGTTGCTAGAATATTGACTAATTCCTGTAGTTAATGCTGTTTTTTCAAGTATGTAGTAAGTCATATTCCGATGCCTCAGTTATTAATGTTTTTTGGGGGGTGTTTTTGAATAGAATTTGATGTGTGGAAAAGTACCTCCCTTGCTCTACTTGATTGTCTCAAACATACATGTGTCCAAGAATCTACTCAGGGGTTAATTGTGATTTTATTTATCTTATCTTTTCTACATTTTTATTTTTGCTTTGCCTGTTTGCCTCTCAGATGATTAACAACAGGCGACACACGCTGGAGTGATTTTTCATTGTGATGAATAGGAAGGAAACGCTGCCCCCAGCAATGTCAGGCCGACTTACAGTCAACCAAAAATAGGTACTGTGGATAAGAGGCGAGCATGTCATCCTAGGTTAAGCCAAGAGAACAGAGATCTGTGAACTAGGACTAAGTTACAGTGAGCTCTTCGTTTTCTAACAAACGTCCTTAGGGATGTCCTGTTGCTACAGTATGTGGACATTGGTCACGGGAAGCAAAATATAATGAAGTCTCCAGTACAAAATTGTACACAAAACAGAAAACAGTCAAATCAATCACCTTGTTTAAGCATACTGAGAAAAGCAACCCATCTCACACACTACCGATACTAGTAATTAAAAAGAACTAAAATAGAAGTTGTTAATTATCTTCCTAATTGTAGAGTCTTGTGGGTCTGTTTGATCATTATGTTTTTAATCGTTCATCGCCCACACACTGCACCTATTGTTTTATTTTTAAATATGTCGTGTTCTACTTGTTAGGCTGTGCAGTCAGAAAAAAAAGGATTCTTGTTTCAGCAATGTATTGTTTTTGGATTCTTAAGAACATGTTCATCATCTTTAGTAAATGACTGTAAAAAGGGTTGTCTATGAATACTAATCTTCCCTGTGAAGAATAATTGCTTAGGGGCTCCTAAGTTCAGAGATTTGATGTTCTACTTCAATATAAATGAAATAGTTTATTGTGCAACATTTGATTTAAAAAGCTTAATTTGTTTGTTACTAACCCAAATACACTATTCCATTTTTAATCTGTGTTTCTTCTTGAGGCTGGAATTAAGGTCTCGTGACATTTGTTTCATGAATAGTGTAAAAGCTCATATAGATACAGTACATGGATGTGCAGCTGTACAAGATTTGCAGTCCAAGAAATAATTCTGGTCGCTTAATTAGATGGGGGCTGTCTTGAAAATCATGCATTTAAGTGTAACATTCTGTGTTTCCTTCAGCATTTACAAAAATCATCAGGACTCACTACATAAAAACAGTGACAGGTGTCCTGTGACATTTTACTGGAGCATAAGGACTACTGCCCTGATTATGCAAACGTAGCATAGGGCTTGCCGTCGTACAAAAAGTTGAAAATCGCATAATTAAACAAGATGTCATTGCTGGAAGGAACAAGACACACGAGAGACCATGGCTGCCCTGGCATTTCAGTTGTGCACAAGGCGATGCATACAATCTAACATCTTGCACAGAACAGCTGTTTCATTTTCTCTTTCCTGCCTCCTTTGACTCAAAGGTAAAAGGACCATCTTATTGCTTTTTTAAAAAATGCTTGCGGATACAAGAGCTTGTGGTATTTTGCCGTTTTAAAAAAAGAATAAGCAGAAAGCTCCTTAGAAGTGATTTTCCAGATGAGGGGAGGAATGACTTTGTGCTGCTTCCTAGCCCCACCACTGCTGACACTGACCAGAATGTGTCACATTTAATCAGACTCTGCTTGTCCTTCAGGAACCACTAGACCAGAAAAAGTGGAAATTCCACCAGAATTTGGCTCTCTCCTTCCCTTGTCTCTCTCACTTAAGCTACACTTTAGGGGCATGTGCAAATCCAACTCATTGTGAAGCTCAGGAGGTAGAAAATAAATACAAACCCACAAAATAAAGTCATCAGGTTGAAAAAACACGCACAACGGTAGAGATGCTAGTATTTACAGAAGATGCAGGGACTCGAGTAAATCTGTCCTCTCATTATAGGTAACAAACATCTCTGACTGGGTGGACTTTTTGTTCTCCTGTTGAAATACTTTAGATACAATATTGTCCAGTGAATTGTCACCTGCTTGGAATCTAACCCCCCTCGCCACTCAATGTTCTTCAAAAACATGGCCAGTGAACCTCAGATCTTGTTGATATCACTCTACCTCAGTTCACTTGTAGTTTACCCAGACTGGTAAAGTGGAGAGAGACTTGCTTGGAAGCCTTCAAAAACACTTGCAGTTATTTATTTTTTCTTAATATGAATAAATAAAAACCAACATCAGTCATACACAGAAATGCTTTGTATTACAGAGAATAATAGATTACTTCAAAGAACAGCTGCCTTCTAACATTAGAAAGCAAAAAGTTTCGAATTAGTTTTATCTTGCTTTAGGCTTGTGAGTTTGCAGTTGCTCATTATTTATTGTATGGGGTGAGCTATTTTTAGGGAAATAAATACTGTTGAGGTTGTTGTGATCGTTGTATAAATTTATCTCCTTTTAGTGCTGCAACTAAAATAAAAAAAGATTTATCCTACTCTACAGCATTTTGAGCATGAGTATATGAAAGATAAATCAAATAAAAAACAGATTTATAACTTGTGAGGGAATCTGGGGTGTATTATTAAAAAAAATAAGACATTTGGACTTTCACAGTTTCACACATATTCAGATGTATTTAAAAAAAAGTTACAATTAATTAACCCCAAAAGTGTTTTTTTAACCTAAATTCCATAATTGTATCAAGAAATTACTAAATTAAAATGCTTTACCATGTTTGGTGGTGTTAATCCATTTTCTCTCTGCAGTAAATTGAGTTTTTAATGAAAAGCTGGGAAGAGGTCAACCCCAGTTTTGTTCAAATAAGCTAATCTTTCTAGAAATATCTCGTTTGTCCACTTCGTTTTGCATCCCTTCCTCCTCCTCCTCCTCCTCCCTACCTTCACCCTTGCTGCAGCTCCCCAGCTCATTCCTTGAACAGGTGCTGGCGGTCCACACAGGCCAGGCTGTTGTTCTCTCCGCAAGGCACGTTCCCCCAGTAATGCCCATTAATTCAAACCACGCAACTCTGTCCTGACGAAGGTTTGCCCAACTTCCTGAACCCGTGCTCTTTCAACTGCTCAGGCCTTCCAGGTTACCTGCTGTGCACTGCTGCCTTAAAGAGCCCAAGTAAAGTGCGGATCAATATCCGTTACAAAATAGCTTCCAGTGAGGGGAGGTCTTTTGATCTGTCATGTTCACCATTTTGTTTGAGTTTATTTATGTGAACGAAAAGGTCAAGCCTTTCTCTTCAGTTACCTTCCAAAACATAACTTGACCCTTTCTGTGAGTTATCAAGAGTTCTTCCCAGAGTAGGTCAACAGTCTTTTTCCATTACAGCTCAGAGCATGTGCACGTTGCACAGACTTTTTCCGAGACCTTAAACAGTAATGAATTACATATAAAATGAAGAAAAAGACAGAAATGTATCAATTAATTCCTAGCTATTTTTTATTTAATTAGCACATTCCTTTAATTTATATTTAAATAATATGTATAGAAATAAACATAATATATGGCTTCTATTATGTTTATTTTAAAAATCAAATGGGATTTTTTTTCATTTGCACGTTTGGAACTGCCAATGCTTTAATACCATACAGTTGAGCTTCATACCAGGCCAGCATGCTGGGATAGATAAGCTATCAAATTTATGGCATAAAACTGGGTACCAAGATTGAAGCCTAACTTTTCAAAGTTCAGGAAGATAAAGATTACAAACGAGTGGAGGCCATTCAACCCATTGAACCCATTTGGGAGATAGAAGTTAAATTTGCCACCTCATAATCTACTAGGATCAAGCTACTTTCTCAACATGTTATATATTGGTTTGTAAAACGCAGTGCATCACACAAACAGCTCCTGCAGAAAACTGTTAGGCCAGTTCATCATTTTGGTAGAAAATAATTAATCGGACATCGTGGACTGGGGTTACTGCATGAATCACAGTGGACCATCATTTTTTTCCATTTGCACTACTGTTTAGTTGTCTTTGGAACCATTGCACCCACTGACCTGAAACATTGCCACACAAAAACTTGTATCAGACGCTCTGTCCTCTCACACTAAAGCAAGTGGGCAACAACATTTATGGAAGGCATGGAGTTTTCTAGTTATAGAAGAAATAGTAATAGTAGCAGTAATTCAATTAATTAATGTTTTTATTCACATTTCATTCTAATAACAGTAACTTAGTTTTTTACTGCTTTATACCATTTTATAACTGCTTTATGCAATTCAGGGTTGCAGGGTAGCTGGAACATATCCCAGCAAGCAACAAGTGTGAGGCAGGATACACCCTGGATGTGACGCCAGTCCATCACAGAGCATACACACAGACACACACACCAGGATCAATTAACTTACCAGTGTGTCTTTGGACCATTGGAGGAAACCAGAGCATCCAGAGGAAGCCCAGGCGAACATGAATACAAACTCCAGTAACTCCAATATCCATGCATACCGGCTGTAGAATTGAACCCAGGGCCCCAGCGCTGTGGGAAAGCAATGCTAACCACAAAACTGTAAAATTACAGGTTTTTCTTTCCTTGGGTAGTCACTCTTCTGGGTTTTCAATTATTAGTAGGTACAAGGTGCTACAAGGATGCTAATTACTGCTCACGTACTGGCTCTGCTGTGCCTCACAATCCATCTTGTGCCACATACTGTTACTCAGTATAAAATAATACTGCTAATCTTCTGGTCATATATGTGCCTTTGTGAGTCAACTATTAAGCAGTATCCGTTTATATGCTGAGTTATGCTTTAGTTCATATTTTGTTTTCATGATGTTGTATTATAAAACAATCAACAGTTTCCCTAGGTTACACAAGACTGCCATCTCACTCTTCTCTGCCAGAGTTGGAAATGTGATTTTTTCAGAGTGATTTAATAAGAGAGGAGAATTTATTGGTTGCATGTATTACATTGAGATTTTGTTGTAATAACTTAAGAGATCCTCTTTTATTGATCATGAAGGAGTTGCTGTATAAGTAAGAATATCTGAGAAGTTTGACATTTCCATATACGAAACGATGCACACTAAATGCCAGCAACACCGTTTATCAGAGGATGCATACAGGATAACATTGACACAAAGTACTGTATGTACACATTGCTCTAATACAGTGCTCTCTGGCATGTCCTGCCCACTCGGGATTATGTTCTCCATGATTCCTTTTCTTTTTATACCAGATTTAATTTCATCACTGTAAATGACCTGCATGATACGAATAATTGAGTCAGACAAAATTTCAGAGAAAACTCAAACACAAGCCCCTGTGATAGCCTACAATTACCAAGCAAAATTAACCTTTATAATTGTTTCGCCATGAACAAGTCACCAGTCTAACCAGGAAAGGCTGACTGAAAGTTGATAGTTGGATGCCAAGTTGTAGTTTCCAACCTACAAAAGCAAAGAAATATACAGAATGCTTTTAACGGTCTACAGACCTCTGTAAAGATTGCTCTGGAATACAAATTAGGGTTTCACTTTGGAAAGATATATTTTCTGCTACAGTGATGCTTTTGAATTAGGAGTGAGGGATCGTGAGCCTCTGCAGTCGATTCTTTGCTTCAGCAGTGGAATCCAGAAACTAGAAACTTTCACAGGGCTATAAGATCTGTCTTTAATATTCTCTGGGATCTAAGCTGAAGGATGACAAAATGGCCCAGAGGTTTGTGAAAACAAGGAATAGTAGAGATGGAGTCCTCCAGATTTATTCATACCCCCAAGGGATCAAGAAATCAAAATATGTATTATATTATGTGGCTCAGATAATGTGTCTTGCTTGAAGAGGAAGGTCATATTTATCTTAATTATTTTTAGTCAGCAAAACAAAAGGGTCACATTCAGTCACACCACTGAAGTTAGTGTTTTGAAAGTCACCCTTGAACTGCAAAAGTGATCAAACAAATAAATTAATAATTTACACAGCTAAAAATATGCAAGGCATGCCTTTTCTACACTTTTTTTGTTCAAAACCTCAGATGTGTTTAAACAGATGAGCTGATGCTGCAGAGATCTTGTAACCAGAAAAACAAACTTGCTGTCAGAAGCTTCTTGTATTGTGAGCTGTCTTGGAAGCAGAGCTGAAAGAGTTTTACAGTATATTACACACATTTCTATGTACTTCATACAGTAATGTACAGTAAGTGTAAACAGTAAGTATAATGACTCTCAAAGGCAAATTATTTGACATGGAGGACCATGAACTTTGCATGATCCTGCAATGACCTCACCTTCCCAACGGTTTGCAAACACAGATTTGCATACACACTGAGATACATACAGTAAACAGTGGCTGGGCAGCTCAGAGGAACAACCTCACATTCTCACACATTTCTCCACTTTTTCTTTCCAAATCATTGCTCAGTACTGTGGCAGATAATTGATTAAGGTTTATTGTATCCTAGGAATCTGCTTCCTGGAGACTGATAAAGCAAAGGAAATTTGCTGAAAGTTAAAGATGAGAGTTTACAGAGAGAAGATATTACAGGCCTCAGTGGAAACACAAGGCGCTCCTGCAGTCAGGTTGCCTGCTATATTAAAGCGCATTTCTGTCACTATAAATGTTACAAGCTAGAAAACAATTTGTTTTTAGAAGTAATATTCCCCACATGTTATTTTTACAGTATGGTCCTAGTATTAGTGGGGCTCAAATACTTTTATTCATTTTTAAATGTTCATCTGGACTGTTAATAATACTGCACTCAAGAAAATGAGTTAAATATACAACTAACAAATGAGATATACAAGGCACAGATGGAGGGAAGAGGCACATGTGCATTATGTGTTGCATATATTGTTAGTTTTTAAGGCAGTGTATTAAACAAACCAGTTTGTTCTTGCTTGTAATCGTGTCTGTCTGTGCTCTAATCACCCTGCTCTATGTTGCAGACACAATCCCCATTATATGAGGAAAAGATGACACCTTGTTATAAAAATGCAAATGAAATGCCGCTCTGAATAGAATAGTTCATTTCTGTGCTCCCGTGCCAGTTGCGCTAACACTTCTGCTGATAGCATTATGGCTGTGCAGAGCCATGAAATTGCCTACTGTTTAAACAGGCAAATGACAGCATACTTCCAAATATTATCTAATTGCAGTGTAATGTATTTAAACCCAATTCCTTTTCCCCTTTTTTTGGCATCGCATTATGTGAGAAAGTGACACTAATTTCTCTTTCTTCTGTATAATATTGCGATTAGACTTGCCACAGAAAATGACTTTTGCCATCAGCCTATTGTTTGTTAGATCTGGCCATTGGCAGGAGGAAGACCTCTGTCTGACTACCTGTTGTCGTGAATAGGATTTAATACGATAGCTATCCATGCACTTAGTTACTGCAGTTACCTCCTATCTGTTTAGGTTGTGTGTATGACAAAGTCAAACCTTATCCAAATCAGTTATACAGCTTTTTTTAGCCTGAATAAACAGTCAGCATACTGCATACAGCATACAGAATAAACAGGTCAGAATACCAGAAGAATTAGCATTCAAGATCTCTGACATTTGTTATGCAATATTTTCGCTGAAGATAAAAATGAGAGGTGTTCGCCAATAATATTATTATAATAATAATAATTACACTTATATAGCGCTTTTCTGGACACTACACCCAAAGCGCCTTACAGGTAATGGGGACTCACCTCCATAAACACCAGTGTGCAGCCCCACCTGGATGATGCTCCAGTACCCCCCCCCCCCCCCCTCCCCACACACACACACACACACCAGCTCTCAGTGGGGACGGGAGCAGAGTGATGAAGCCAGTTCAGAGATGGGGATTATTAGGAGGCCATTACTGGTAAAGGCCAGAGGGAAATGTGGCCATGATGTCAGGGTAACACCCCTACTCTTTTCGAGAAATGCCCTGGGAGTTTTAATGACCACAGAGAGTCAGGACCTTGGTCTTACATCTCATCCAAAGGACAACACCTCTTTTTACAGTATAAAGTCCCCTTCACTATACCAGTGATTTAGGACCCACACAGACTGCAGTTCTTAGGCTGCAGTTAGATTTCTGAATATTGTAATATTATAACATTTTAAATAATACTTTATTTTAATGGTGATTTTGACTCATCTGTTCCATTTCAGGTCTTTGCTGCCAACTGACTGTTTAATATAAGGCTAATTTATTTACAATACGTAAAGAAAATAAACCATTGCCTTTGTTGCAGAACCTCTTTGACAAGTAGAATCTACAGTACTTACATACTGAACAATAAAAGACATCACACATCACACGATTCACTTAACACAACATGCATTGTAGCATGTATTGTCTAAAATAATTGATGCAAAACTAAAATGGCAAAAAACTTTGCCTGTTAAATGCTGCATATTTTCACTTGGGGGTACATTTCCTATATGCTGTAAGTGTTCCTAACAAGGGTGCTTTAGTTTGGTCCTGTTGGCCACCACCATTCTCTTTATTACACCTCTGTTGTCTTCCAACCCAGCAGTATTACTCTTGCGAAATTGCCTTTTGTTGTCTGATGCAGGAGGTGTATTCTTAGTCAATGTTAAGTGGCTAAAATCAGTTAGGCTTTTGATTATGTTCTTTCAATGGCTTCAACTGTGTTATAAGTCATTGAGCTGAGAAGCTAACCTAGAGGACTCTTTTCAGAGCGCTGCACACCTGGTGTCACAGCCTACTTTGGGAGAGATGGGGCATTTTAATTTTAAAAGGTCTAGGCAGAAAGAATGAGACTAGAGACCCTGCATGACTTACACAAGGATGGGTTAGGTGCAGCAATTAGAATAGCTGGAATTGTTCGGGACCTGAAATTACGCGTCCTTCAGATCACTGGGTAGAGTAAAAGCAAATGCTGAGAATGTCTGCTCTTTGCCTGTGCCAAATACGCTTTGATTAAATGAAAGCAGTAGCTTTTTGGCATGGCCTTAAATGAGGTGAATGCAGGGATTCTGAAGAGATTTACATGCAGCAAGTCTATCACAAAAATGACATTTCTGTGAGAGGTGAGTTTCTTTTGTCTTTATTATTGGGACAGAGAATGGAGAGAAGCTATGAGTTCTTTTAACATAGGAGGCTGGTGTAGATAAGAATTATGTTGATTGTATGTTATATTGACAAAGGCAAAAGACTACAGTACATGCAGGTGTATATGACCTTTAAAAAGATTTAGTCATAAAGAAAATAGGAAACTAAGTATTCTAACAGAAAACATGAATTTAATAATTTGTTTCAATGTTTTAATTGAGAAATGTAATGTGTATTAATTTATTTAAAATGAGGGCAGCAATGATTAAGCTATGTCAAGCACTAGTTAGACCTCATTTGTAATTTTGGTTAATGCACTACAAAAAGGATATTGCTGCCCTGAAAAGAACAACTTTGAGTAATTCCTGGTCTCAAAGGAAATCAGAGGAAATTAATCTTCTTATTCTTGAATGAAGGAGGAAGGAAAGTACACTGATGTGCATATTTACCAATAAGACAAGGACTGTGGGTAAGAAATTAAAATTAGGAGATGCTGGAGATGTTTTTAGGACTGAAACCATGAGGCAAGCTAAAATTCTGCTCAGCCATGCTCTTGAAGCCAATACTCTCAGTTCCTTCCTACTCCCATCCAGAAAAACATGAACCTGATGCCATCAGATGGAAGCAGCTTTCATGAGGTGTTTAGACCCTTGGAGCCTGCAGGCGGGTCAGTAGTGATCGCCAGTCACTGCTTTTCTCCCCCCAGCCTGCCGCTTAATGCCTCTCATGAACTGTAGGCAATGTTTGATGGCTTGGTTGTGTTTTAGGACAGAAAAGGAATATAGGAAAAGTGATTTGAAAAAGTTATCTTCTCATTTATTTTCTTGCATATATGGCTGTATACACTGCATTGACCTTCAGTGTAATGCTATGTTGGCCTAAAAGCAAAAGATTCAAAGAAAGCGATTATATGTTTCAAACTCTTGCATTTGGCGTTCAATGCACAGGCATATTAACAAATGAAGCCCAAATGTATGGGGTATTCCTGACTCTTAGCCGACTGTAAGCCTGGAACCGTTCTCATTGAGAACACAATTCAGCCACGAATTCCAATAATCGAACGCTTGTGAAAAATATAATTTTACCATTGTTGATGCATTCTCGTTGGTTGGGTGAGGTTCTTTAGACATTTCAGGCTAATATTTTGATTCTGTGAAGGATTTTTTCCATGTAAATGAGCGAAGGATTGTGGAAACTCTTTGATCACAGTCTGAACCCTAACCTAGTCAAATCCTTAGCTAGGGTTAGGGTTAGGATTCCCACAAAACATAGGCATTTTTTGATGGCATGGCTGTGTTTTAGGACAGAAAAGGAATATAGGAAAAGTGATTTGAAAAAGTTATCTTCTCATTTTTGTTCTTGCATGTTGTATATGGCTTTATACCGTAGGTGTTATACAGGATCTGATCTGATGCCTGATCTGATTTCCTGCTGGAAAAAAGTTAGATCCTGATCCTGATCTGGTAGTAAACTGGGTTTTCTCTGGTAGGTCAGGACTTAGGCCTCAGGGATGTCTTGTTTGTATGTTGTAGTGTGTTGTTTAGTGTGTGTCATTGTCATTACTAATAAATATTTGTTTAATTCAGTGTACCTGATTTATAACTCTTTTCACCACAGCTGTACTGGGGAGCAAAGAACTCAAGTGCCCTTTAATTATATTTATGGTAAATCTTTTTTTTATAACCCATTTGTAACAGTACCTTTTAAATGCATTTTTATTCCTTAGACAGTGCTCCAACGCATCTCCCATTCATTCACACATTAATCACCTACAGTCTTTATCGTACTTGCTTGGAGCTCACAATCATGAAGTATAGTCCAACATACTGTTGAAATGTATTTGAAGGCCATAATACACTGCCAATTAATTTTTCATTTTCCGAATCTCAAACTCGGAGCAGCAAGTGATCTAAAAGTGTAAATTTCAGGGACAGCTTGTCAAATTGAATGTGGCTCTAAAAAAGAAAGAAAAAAGAAAATCATATCCATATTCATCATACAATCACCCATAAAATCTGTAATTATTCAGTGCTTTAAAATTTCCCCAACTAAGTTAACTGAATAATAAAATTACTGTAGCATGAAACATGAAATGGCTCATTTCTTACAACAAGCCAGAGCTAATCTTATATTTATGCACTCGGATTGTTCCTGCAGCTTTGCAATACACAAATTATACTGTGTTGTCACAGAAGAGAGTTTGTGTTAGATCGCTGTCAGGGAACAACTGTAATCGGATTGCACATCATTCACTTTTTAACATTTCCATTTCAAAATTCAGTTTTAAGAATAAATGCGATTATAGGACTCATTTCACTGTAAATTGTAAAACTTGTATTTCAAAGCTTCTGTTGACAAATATCCTATTAGATTAGCATTAAATGACACATAGATATATGTTAAAATAATTATACTTTCATCAGAACACTTATGATATTATGACTGTCGTGAAACAGTTGACTCAATTCTGCTGGAAAGAAGTTAGAATTATTTTACTATACCTCCAGGTTCCAGGAAGTGAAGCTTGAGTTAATTATCAAACAAGTGAATCTTCTGCATATCCTTGGAACATTTGGTCAGATCTTAATATTTATCTGTCATAGGAGATGTGAGGAAAGTAGAATGGAACCGTTAAAGGTCATTCAAACAGAATAAAAATGAAGAAGCCATCTGGCCCCAGCTCATTTAGTTGCTCATCTCAGCATTAAATGGGTTGACCTTAATGTAAATAAAATACTGCTTAAAAATGTTGTTATTGTTAATGGTCCTCCATTTTACCCTCCTAACTGAAAATATCCAGTCTTGCCGTGCACTGTAGCGAAGATCTTGTCTGTGCCAGGTTAAACATTATTACTTTATACCAAATCATACAAAAATAAAAGATCTCCTGGATTTGTCTGGCCGTTGTAGAGAAGTCCTTATGGTGCACAGGCGTATGGCTGTTGGATGGGGCTGGACTGTTGTAGACTTGAGTCCCTGCAGAAGACTTGGCTATTGTTTCCTTAAGCAAATTACTGTACTTTATTCCATGTGCTCCAGGCCACCCAGCTGTAAGTATGGGTTCACACTTGCAGGGAGTAGCTAGGGGAAATCATGTGATTGCAATCCAATTAACACTACAGAAATTCTGGCAGGACGAGCTACTAAACTACAGTACAGAATTTACCTGCTGTACCTTATGGATATAGAAATCACAAGCATATGATAATATGCTACTTTTACAGCTCTAGAGAAAATGTGGCAAGAATTATATATACAGTAGAATTATATTTTCAGAAAACCTGCTACTGTCTCTGTACTGTAGGAAACACTCTGATGATAAATACCATTGACCCTAGAAACAATCTGCTGGTGCATTTTCTAAAAGAAAATAAAATTTTGCCCCTGTCAATGTGCTCAGCTGTAACATACCAGAGTTTCACTGCAATGAAATTTTTGTCACTGAGGTCACTGTCCCTCAGAAAATAAAAGAAGAGTGGTGTCCTTTTAAAAACAAATGACACCAGGAAGAATACTGTGCCATTTCCTACTTATAATTCAAGATGCTGCCTGTTTCCTTAATACTCTCAAAGCACAGAAGATATAGCTCCTTCAGCAAATGTGGTTCTTTTAAGTTCTCAGAAGAAATTACACATCCTGTTAAAAAAAAGAACCTTAGAAATATTAAAGGAACAAGTAAAGGTTTATTCCATGCTGAAAAGAGAAGAGAAAAAACACAGTATTTTGGGTATGGAGCCTACTTCAGGCGTCTATTAGAAATATAATGCACTAGGGAGGGTGTCTGCGAGATGTCCTGTGTTAAACTCAGATTCATTGTGTGCTCTTCTCTCCACCATGATCCTGGAAAAATCTGCTGAGAGAGGTGGAAGAGGGGGCAATGAGCTGTGATCTGTGTAAGTGTCATCGACAAGGATTTGATCAGCAACAGGAGGCCTTAATTGCAATTGATTGACTGCTGTTGCAACAATAAAGGTAGAAGCACATCCTTCTGATTGACTGGTGATTCCAGACGTGCACCTTGGCTCAACCCTCACTGCTCTGAAACATACAGTACACTGTACTTCTCCAATTACTTGTGCATTTTCATAGTCTTTGTGTTTGTCTGGATAATCCCAATCCAGTGACGACCAACAACCAGAGAAGGCAGAGCAGACAGAAGGAGCTTCAGAAGCAGATCTAAAGGGTGAAAATTATTAATTTCCTCTCAAGTAGTTTAACTGTCCAAACCCTTTTAAGACGGAATCCAGCCAACGATACTGTACACCCTCCAGCACATTTTCCATGCTGTATTAGATACAGCCACAGAAAACAGTTTTCACTCAGAAGTTGCTCATCAAGAACTGGAATCAATTGCGAGGTTTTTTTAGATGCAGAAGAAGGACATATAAAATCCAGCCATCATTTTTGAACCTCTTTATCCAGTACAGGGTCATAGGGGAGCCGGAGCCTGTCCCAACAGGCCAGAGGCACAGGGAGAGGTACACCACTCTGTCGAAGGGCACACATAGACACACAAAGGTCCAGGTTTACCAGAAGCCCCTTGACCCACTAGTGTGTCTCTTGATTGTTTGATTGTGGGACAAAACCAGAGCACCCAGCAGAAACCCCCAATTAAAAAAGCAATGAACCCCCATTTGTATATATATATATTTTTGAATACATAGAATAGCTTCTGTTTTATCCCCCCTACAAATATCAAACAGACACTTGTTAAACAGAACAAGGAGTCAGGGACCAGTCAAGGTCATCTGGCCTGTAACTGTGAGCTAATCAGGGAATAAAGGAACGCTGGAATATCTTGAAGAGACTCCACTGACTTGCTGACAACACCGCGAGCTCACAAGTACAGGGAGACTCCTGGCACCCAATGTCTACCAATCTTCACAAAGATTCACTGTGTATGGTGCACATATCACAATATACTCACGTCCCAGAAGGCCCTTCTGCCTTGAAGGAAGCGTTTAAATTTCTACAAACAACATTTTAAAAAGTATAGAAATAAGTTGTAATTTCCAAGTTTCTTTTTCAATAACTTCAAGTTCACATGCAGCTAGAATGCATTGATTGGTTAAATTGTGCTGTACATGATCTACCAGTAAGATTTGTCTTTAAGGTCAGTAGCCATTCCATCACTGCTAAACTGAAAGGTTACTGGTATCCATCTGATCTTCTCCCCCTGGACTTGGACATTAACTGTAGTCTCCAGAGCAACACAAAACTCCAAGAATGAGGGAACACTGTAGTAATCTGGGGAGAGAATGGAGATAACACCTCATATGTTATCATACACATTCACAAATTTACAGGAAGTGTACAGGAAAGATCTTGGGATATTTAACATGCTCTGTTAATTCTCATATATTCTCATATATTCCAGGTTCCAATAATTTATGTATGTAATCTACAACCGCTAATCTGAAGTTTAGAATTCAATTAGCATGAGCTCACACTATTTATTTCCACAAAACAGGTCATGGAAAGAGGGATTCGGTGATATATTTGCAGTGTTTAACAGGCTGTCATTTTTTTCTCCTAGTTACACTAGCATGGAAAAGCCCTCCCACGTATGTGATGATAGCAAGACCAAAGGCTCTGGCACCATGAGCCCTTCACAGCCCATGGTACTCCCAAAGAAATTGCCATGCTTGGCAGAAGCATCACAACTCCACAGTTTGTGAAATTTAATATTGAGCTGTAAAACTTGTCTCATCAATCATTCTGCAGGTGATAATAGGGCCTTCAAATTTCCTGGTTCAAAAACCGATTCTACCCGGTTGGAAGTCCATCTACAGTTTTCTCAAGGGCAAACACAAAACACCCAGGCTGTTCAATTAGCACCCCCAACCCTGCAACATTGGTGTTACACAACAAGAGTTACACAAAGAAATCCACATCTATCAGCTGCTAGCAGAGGCTGTGTCACATACATCTCTTTCAGATATCTGCAAATATTTAAAGATATCTTACAATGATTTACAGATATTTCTAAATGATTTGGCTATTCGTCACATGATTCTTTAAAAATTAATCAAGATTGATTTCCCTCATATTCTGGTAGTAGATATTGTGTCTTCGTCAATGGTATTTGTATGAACTGTAATGAAGAAAACACTTCTTCATCTGGACTCATTGTTAAATATTAACTTGAATCATAACTGCATATTTATTTTCTGTATCTTTATTAACAACGATGTGATGAGGTTGCTGTTTTCTTTCCTTATAGATTTGTTCTAACTTACGTTGTTTTTTTAAGAGATAGTCTCTACACTAAACAAACCTTTGATGGTTATCCTTGATTACACATGAATGATGCAAAACATTAAATTCATTGGGAGCAATGATTTTTCTCTGTCCTCATTTTCGTATATGTGCATGGAAAGTGCCCCCTGTCTGACCACACGGTCAGTACACACACTATGCTCCACCTGAGGCACATAGCGGCACCTTGTGCCAGATTGATTAAAAAAAACAAAACAGATGTGACATCATGTTGTATGCAGTACTTAGCCATGACTTTACAGCAGCTGCTACATTGTGTGAGAGCTCAGTATAAATCTAGCTGCCAGGAGGAATTTACTGCACAAGCCTTGCTCTGTATGACTGATGCATAAATTACCTCAGCTTATCTGCCTGGGTTGTTTGCTCTTGCAGGCTTGATGGTAGTATTTGATGATGTGACCTGCTGATTCAGCTTGCAAAAGCTAAACTAATAAATTCAAGGAAGGATAAGATGGGGTCCTGGTTTGTTTTATCCTGCAAGTCGCTGATCAATTTGTACTGATTGAAGGGAATTTAGCTTTGAAAACAAAACTGCCTTTATACTTTGATGTTTACTTATTTAAAACATTGTGCTGTGCTCTTTTTCACTTAGCTTTTATATCCCCATCCTTTGCGTTTCAAAACTGGAGCAGACACTCTTGTCAAATGACGATCGGAGAGACAGTAGAAGAAAACATTTTTTTTCTTCTTGTTTGAGAGATTTTTGGATTCAAGGAAGAAAGCTGCAGTGTTCATCTACTGTAAAACAGTAGTAAACAGCTTCAAAACTAGCTGTTGCAGTTTAGATTTCTGATCACGTGATGTAACCTCAGGTAGTGCTCTCCATCTCGATACGTAGAGTTCTTCACACACTTTGAATGACCGTGCCATTTTTTACTACTGGATATATATAGGAACAAGTAATAGTTTTATTATATTATTACTTACAAGTATATTATTATATTACTGAAGGCTCCACGTCTGAAACATTGTGTTTTCTTTCTTCTCTCTTCAGTATGGAATAAACCTATTACTTGCTCCTTTGCAGCCTACGCATGCTGACGTAGCTCCCCATCTGAACGACTGGATATATATACACACACAGGTGTTTTATCATTCTTACTAGTACCAAAGGACTAGTAAGAGTACACTCCAAAAGGACTGTATTCTACACAGGCAAGGATTAAAGAAGTTATTAAAATTAGCCTGGAAAATCACTGTTTCGTGTAAGAAGTTAGGGAAAATGTACATGATTCTTAAGGAAGCAGTAACACCCTTCAAGTCAAGGGAGAGTCATCACACAGATTGTATAGGGCAAAAGACTCAAACTGACTGACCAACCATTTTTGTATACAATTTAAAACTGGGTTGACGTGATAACCTGTTATGGAACATAAACATAACATATTAAAAACATATGAACAATGGAGGTAAGCTATCAGCAGGAATACACCACCACAGAAATAGCAATTACCAGGTGACATTTTACTCAGTGTCAATCACACTGATGTCAGTCACACTGATGTGAACTGTGAAGGAAAGAATTGGATGCCAGAATCTGTGTGATTTCAATTGAGATATGTGTGCATTTAAGTCACTGAATATTGCAAAGAGGAGGGTTGCTAATATTTAACCTCAAGCAATTGTTTAGTCTGCTTTTAGAGACTCAAATATTTAGAGAATTTTTTATCACATATTTAGCAAAACAAACTCAGCATTCTTGTTGTCCTATCTGGGGAAATCTTCTTCAAATGCCTGGTAGAATTCTGGAAGCAGGGGCTGGTTATCACATAGCATTCCAATTAACTCCCTGGTACAGTGTGTACAAACAGCAGGTGTTTCTATCCTTTGTCTATCCTTTCAAAGCACTTTGAAAATCTTGACATTGCGCTTTGAACTCTGCCACAAGGGCACATATCTGTCCATGGATTTTTTGTTGGAAAGCGATTGATTATTTCTTTCAGGGACGGGAAGCGCACAGCATTGTGGCCTCTGATTCATTTCTTTGAAGTTTGACAGCCAATGCTTTTATCACTGAATGCGTTCGCCTGCCCTTTTTGAGAAAACTGAGCTGGCCGGTAATGTAGAAAGGCAGGATCAGCCAACTCAACAGCTAAACAGGGCCACTAAGCTCAATGACTGGGTTTTGTTTTTCTTCAAAGAAACTGGTTTAACTCTGAGTGGGGGGGGAATCCAGAACCAAACCATGACTCCGCCATCACACACTGTGTGATATCTGTGTGATGACTCTTCCATGACTTAAAAGGTGTTATTATTTCCTTACTGCGGTGGTAAAAATGAGAAAGTTCTGAAATTGCCTGTGATTGAGCACTATAGACTGAATCATGTAGATTGTTGACACAGCTGTATTCACCACTTCCCACGTTTTAAAAACCTTGTGCCTTCTAGTGCACAGTGCAATTCTATGCCAGTCCATTTTTCTCAGCAGTCATGGCAGGGCCTCACAACATCTTGCAGGGCAGTTCGAAGCTCTGAATAACAGCTGACATGGTTTCAAAAACATCACAGTTCTTTGTTGTCCCACAAATGCAGTTGAGACAAAGGAGTTCTTCTGTTTTGGCAATCTCATCATCAACACCCCACAAACCATTAGAAGATGTCGGCACTCCCATCACAGGCAATGGAGTAGAATGTGAAATACAGCTTTTTTGTGCTTCTTGCCCCTTAATTTTGGCAGCTAAATCCTCAAGTTTTCAAAAGACCGCGACTCCAGCAAACTGACCATGTGAAACCTCCGTTTCTCTTCCTGGCACACAAAGTCTCCTGACTGTGCTCCTTCTCCAAAAGGTTTTCTTTTTTTCTTTTATTTATTTTTTGTTCTGCCTTTTGCAATTGCTCTGTCTCTGTGCACAAATGTATGCTCTGTGGTGATTTCTGATATCGAACTCTTTCATAACCGCCACTGTTTCTGGACAAATGAAACACTCTGTTGTCTTTGCTTTTTATGGAAGAAATAGTCACTGTTGTAGTTGTCACGAAATCTCCAACTCTCCCTGTCAAATTTGCACTTCTTGTGTGCATCCACAACTATGAAGCGCATTAAATCAGACCTGGTCTGACTTGCCCAGTTTACGGGTTTTATCAGTCCCCTGGCCCGTAGCCTGGTTGTGCCTGCTTCGGAGGAAGTGTGTACAGGTCTCGTGGTTTCAACATTTTCCTCACCGTTTTTGTGCAGAGACGCACCCCTGTCAAATCAGATCTGTGACAACATCAAAGAGGGGCGGCGTGATTGGTCAGAGGTAGAGAACCAAAGGGATCACCACGCATGTGAGACCACTCCTGTAACAATCTCCAAGTACATCTGCTAGATGTGACGCTAAACAAGCCCAGACAGCACACAGACTGAATCCCAGCCGACTCCGACAGCATCTGCCATAAACAGGGGGGCAGACCCGACATGCAGGTCTGTGAGCTTGAGCTCCCCATTTCTACAGCATGCAGCCTCACACGCTGAAATATGTTGGGGTTTTTTAAAATTAAAATGGCACAGCATATATATAAACAGAGATTTCATTTTTTTAAGCTTTTTGGCTACAATTTGAGAATTAAGAATAAAGATCAAAATGGCACATCACTGAGAAATCTATTCCTTCCTTGATGATGGAGATAAGGAGTTGAAAATACCATTCTGGAAGTAGTTTAGCCCCAAGGTAGACTAATGGTTTCTTTTGAAAGCATGGTGACATTCATCTGAAGGAAAAGAAGAGCTAAAATTGCAATATATTTGTCTGTGGTACAGGTATGTAATCCCATGCCCTCGGTGTGTGTTGATATCATGGTGCGCTAACACACACATGCACACGCAAGGGGTGATCTTAATGTTGTAATAGAAGAGAGAGGTAAACATACACTTCATGATATTGTAGAGTGCATACTGTACCTGGACAGAGCTGGCAGCTGTACCGTTGCACTAGGCAGCCATATTTACAGATGTACATTTCATTCTGTAAGCAACTTTACTGCACAGCCCACTGATTGCGGTTCCATTTTCCCCCGCACTCTTCGCCGCTTTTAATATTTTAATATTTAATAGAAGTCCATATGGCGGCTCAAAAACAATGTGTGGCACGTAATGCATCATCTCATTACCTGTTCCTCCCACTTGAAATCTAGCGCAGCTGTGGAATCCCAGATGAGAATGACCAGATTAATTGGACAGTTGTCTGATTCTTGGTGACAGATACCCAGGTGTCTAGCTTTAGAAATCCCAGAGGAGCAAGTCTTTTTTATAATGTTAGGAAAACACGGAATTTATAATGACAAGAATATGTCTAGGAAAATCACAGTGTTTACTGTTCTGTATACTGTACCATGGTGAGCTGTTGTTTACAGGATGTATTCCTTTTTTGTGCCTTTGCCCATTAGTAATGACGGCGAACAACTTTGTGAATGAACCTGTTATAACTGTCAATCCCGGTAAAAATATATATTTTTCATTTCTTTTTCTTTGAATTACAACAAGCTATAGTTAAAGAACTAGAGTAAGAGCTATATAGAAGTAGTGGTAAGCACTGAAACTACTTTAGGTAGATTAACTACAGTATATATGGAAGAGGTATTAGTGGGGCCAGCAGGGGGCGCTCACCTTGTGGTCCACATGGGTCCTAATGCCCCAGTATAGTGATGGGGACACTATACTGTAAACAGGTGCCGTCCTTCGGATGAGACGTAAAACCGAGGTCCTAACTCTCTGTGGTCATTAAAAATCCCAGGGCGTTTCTCGAAAAGAGTAAGGGTGTAACCCCGGCGTCCTGGCCAAATTTCCCATTGGCCCTTACCAATCATGGCCTCCTAATAATCCCCATCTATGAATTGGCTTCATTACTCTCTGCTCTCCTCCCCACTAATAGCTGATGTGTGGTGAGCGTTCTGGCGCACTATGGCTGCCGTCACATCATCCAGGTGGATGCTGCACATTGGTGGTGGTGGAGGGGAGACCCCATTACCTGTAAAGCGCTTTGAGTGGAGTGTCCAGAAAAGCGCTATATAACTGTAAGCAATTATTATTATTATTATTATTATTATTTTTATTTTTATTATTTATTATATTCAGCATAGTTTTATAAACTGCAGCTTCTTGTGAAATGATTGGATATTCAATTATAGAATTATATACAATATTACTTAGATTTTATAACTATAGTTGTGAATGCTTTGGTGATAAAACTATTGTTTCTGGTCCTATGCTGTGGTACGTCAAAACATGACTTTGTTTTGCTAAGAACTTAATATGCATTGAAAGTTTTGTCATTTTTATTCTTCCAATATCAAAGAGTAGATTCTTCTTCTAATTTGATGAACACTGTTCTTGCTACTGTACAAGGATTTTCCTGGGTGGGTGGGGGTCTGTAATTTTCACACGAGAGGCCAAGTGAAAAAAAGGACAAAAAGGGATTGAAAAACAAGGTGTCAAAAAAAATCAGGCAGTAATATTATAAATGTAAACCTTCACACCAAGGATTTTACGTCTGTATTTCTAGGACCATTAAGTTTTTAAAAGCAGAATTTAAGTGAAACTGAAAAGAGAAAACAGCCATTCTGTTTTACATTTACTTTGTACTCTAGTAAATGGTACAGTGGCATTAATGAGGTCGCAGCCTGCCAAGCCAGATTGACAACCACTTAACAAACCTCTGCTTTGTCTGAGTTTGATTATTTGATTCTTTAAATAAACCACATCCCACTTAATTGTGGGAATACCTCAACCATGCAGTCAGTTATCCGAAACCTGGATGGAGTCCAGCTGAATGGACTCTTCTGACGTCTTTCACAACGTTTGGCTGTTCCAGCCTCAGAGGGTCCGATGTTAACACGGTTATGAGCTGGCTAGACGTTATTCATCCACAGGCCTAACAGATTCTAAAACTCACCCTAACAAGAGGCCACAAGCCCAGGGACTGAAACTGCTTTGGCTGCACACGCAGAAGCCCTCCCTACGGAGAAGATGGAGCACATGTTGGCACTGTTGCCTCGCCACTCCTGGGATTCATCATTCCGTCATCAATTGAGATTGTAACAAATGGTAATAAATCATGAATCGATATGCAGTAGTTGGGAGCCTACCTAAAGGTAAGATTACTTTTGGGTATGTCTTAAATTAAATACTATACTCAATCCGAAGAAAACTTCCAACAGAGATAACCAAGCAATGTGGAGATGTACTCACAATGTAAGTTTACACTTCTTTTACGGACCAACTAACATCGTTCTTTTAATTCGAAAAGTGTAAAAAATATTTGTTTCACGTCTGCGTTCATCCTGTTTAGTGAGAGCATATAGAATTTTATATAAACATCAAATAAGAGTTAGTGATAGAGCCTTACAAACCTAGGAATACAAGTGTGCGCACACACACACACGTGTGGGTGGGCACAGACAGGGTTAAGGACAAAGCGTTTCAGAAGGGATGTCTGTCTTCTGCTAATCTTCCCTCACGAGTGATCAGCTTGCTTGGGGAAAGATAATGGAACCTCCGCTTTTGCAGGGGGTATTAACTGTGGTCTGAAAGACAGTTAGCGATTTGGAATGCGAGTGTTTGGCGGGTCATTAAAGATGTTTCTCAGACGAGATCTGAAGGGGAATAAAAATTCCAATTTGGTGCTGTCTCTGTTATCAGGGCCTTGTCATATTTTTCTTCATCTTGCCATAAATGTTAAGCCTTAGTGACAAGGTCTGGAATGGTCTTGCTTATTTATTTATGTATTGTAAAGAAAATAACACATACATGCACAAAATTGGACTTCTTATCTGTGCAGGGAGTTGAGAGTTCAGTGCACTGTTAATCTGGACTGTTGGTGATGTGCTTTTGGGATTGTATTATTGAGCTTCAGTGCTGTTTCAAATCATTTCCAGCCGCTTAGTGATTTGTGGCAAAGCCCACTCTTAACCAGGCTGGTTTGCAATTTGCAGTCTTTAATTGGTGACTTCACTATGGTTGTTCTATATTTAAAAATGTCACATTATTATATGCATTCCTTTGAAAACAAAGCATTTGATTTTATGCTGTCTAGAGCCTATTGTCAGCTCCCACATACTTCAAGACCACATTTTGCTTTAACTATTTGTTTAATGTGATGTGCCTGCAATTTTCCATTTACATCCTAACATTTTATTTTTAACGTGTCAGTCACTGTGCCTCCTGGATCAGGGAAGGGTGAGTTTTAAACTGATGGAGTACAATCTGACCAAACCTTGATATAATAAAAGCTGGCATTTTTCCCCTCCAAGAACATTTTTAAACCACTTCAAATAGTTGTAGATACATGTGATCATGCATAACACTATTTCTCCAAATGCCACTGATTGCTCTTTCACATACAATGCGGTGCAAGAATTGAGGTCAAAGATACTGAGGATAACTATTCTACACAGAATGTGCTCTTGCTAGGAAAATTAAATTATTTCTGTCAAAACTGTATATTCTTCAGTATCTAGAACAATGTTCTATTGTGATGTATATTTCTGAAAAAAACGCACATAGAAATAAAACCAAGTGCTTTAAAATGTGATATTTTCAATTATCCAAGTGTGTTGGTGTCAGCCTGATGGGTTTATATAGCCTGTGACCAATAATTAATGTGATCAAACTAAGTGGCAGTTGTGCTGTTATTTAATTAAAGTTGAGAAGATGCATTGTTGCAGTGGAAGAGTTAAATGTGGAGTAAATCTCAGAAATGAGTGTTTTATCATTTCCTGACTGTTCCATTATTTATTATTGTTGCTACTGTTGGAATGAATTATTAATCGAGCAAGAAATGCATGTAATTTCATTTAAGTCTTCTGATTATATCCCAGCTAGGACTGTTTATATGTAAGCTCCAGATAATATCTACATTAATCTGTAAAGGACTGCAATCAGGATTTATTCCTACAGCGAAGTTCATTGCATAGGAGAGGTGCAACAATTCCATAAAGACAAGCTAGGTTATTTATACAATGGAGATACATCTATAACATTCTTGGCAGTGACATACTGTATACAGTAGCTTTACTACCACAGTGTGAAGGAGCAGAAGACTACCTTTAAATAAGCTGCAGAAATATTGTGCTACAGTATATTTCCTTTCCAGAGAGGCATATAGCCCTTCAACATGACCAGTGTTGCCTATTACATGGTGAATTAACACGGTGTCAAACTAGCCAAATATTTACTACACAAAAATGTACATAGTCCTTCTACGTGAGGTCTTACTAATGCATTGTATAATGTTAACATAACAAACCACAATCTAAATGTTACACTTTTATGGTCATATTCTAATATTCTGTTTGTCTTTTATATTTGCTTCCCCACATTGGTTCCAGAACAGTAGGTCTGAGTCATGGTCCAGCAGTTTCCCTACAGTATGTCTGTTTTTGATCACCATGTGCTCACTGACATCTCTATCTTGACCTGCATGCTGGTTTAGACCTTTGCACTCAGTCCTTGGTTTCAGAAACAATCTAGTTCAGATTGCATTATTTACTTTTTCACTCTTCTTCACATTTTACAGTTTCTCCTCAACTTGCTAATTAACACTTATCTCCCTTATTTCTGACTAAACAGCTCTTATTAGGTGATCAGTGGATGACGGGAAGACACAGGCGTGAATGACACAATGAGGGAGCTCCTGCAGTGCGTCAGTGCTTTCCCTTGCTTTCCAATTGCTTATATTTCAGCAAGACACTTGAATGTGCTGTCCTGAAACTTGCTATTCCACACAGGATTCATGGCAATTAGCAAAAAGGCTGGCTTTGTAGCAGCTGAAATGAATTTAAAAGAAGCCCTCCAATCAAAAAGTGAGATAAATTAGCCTGTTATTAAGAACTCAGCTGGAGCAAATCCAGAAGACAGAGGGGTCACCCAGCTCCACGAATTAGAATCACTACACTTGGGTCCTTTTGAAAACAAGGCCTGAGTGCAGTTTACAAGCCTAAGCAAACAAGCAGGTGAGTTAGTGTCAGCAATCAGCACTGCTGATTGAGGAACCAGTTGGAAACGAAAATCAGCAGCCACAGAAGTCCTCCAGGACCAGGAATGACAAACCACTGCTTTAAAACAGGATTCTGTTTTTTTCCCCCCTCTAAGGTTGAGAATTTTATGTTGTTTATGAAACACAATCATTCAAAATAAAGGCTGAACCAACAGGAAGTAAACAATTCAATTTAACTTTATTAAGTCAATTAATAGTTCAGTCGTGTAAATGAGAGCTGGGCTGGGTGTGTGAGCCTTCAGGACCAGGATTGGGAAGCCCTGTTTAAGAAGGCAGAAATGCTGCATCGACAGAGTAAGTCTTTTTCAGCAGTAACTTATTGCAGATCCCTGGTGTATTCCCAATTTGACCCTTATCTGTGCTGTGTCTTTCACCCTTTATCTCCTCTCTCTGCTTTCTATCTATCAGCCAGATCTTAATCCACGCACTCAGAATCCTTAGAATGCCTCCTGCCTGCAATTTAAGAATTAATCCTTTATTCAGAATTTTATCAAATGGTTTCCCAAACCCTACATTTTCCGTATTATTTGCTTTGCTTATACAGGGCAGACAGGTTATTCATTCTTATTGTTTCCATTGTCTAGAAATAAGTCTTATTGACCTGTAATTGGTTTGGTTTTGTCTCCCTTCTGTGAAAGGGATCTACAAATAGACAGTTTTCCAGTGCATAAGTTTCATTCCTGTTGAGAACAAATGTCAGGAGAGTTTCGTTAACAGCTTATGAAAAATATTCTGTTTCATAAAGTACAACAGGTAGAATACCATCAGACCTTGTAGGTTTATCACAAGTGGCTCTAATGCACTCCCTTCTCAGGTTACATACTGTATGTGTAAGTCTAAAACCTCCTATGGGCTGTTTAATAACATTTTGTTGCGGAACGAAAAGCTTACATTGGGTCCATGCAGTAAAAAAATATTTGTGGGGATGAATAGGGGATGTAGTGTGGATATTGTTTTCACCACCAGCATCCACCATGGAACCATTTAATCTCAGTTTGGCTCACATGTGGCATGCTCTGCATATCATCTTGAGCATTATCACTGACTATTCAGAATAATACATACTGCGATCACGTCAAACAAAATATCTTTAAAAAGTTGTCTTCTGTTCTCACTGATTCCATATCCTTTTCTCATTTTGCTTTGCATGAACTCCCACTTCTCCTTTGCCTGCTTTCCTGGAATCATACACCTTTGTTTTGGACTCTACCTGTACATTTCAAGGCATATCATATTATTATTATTATTATTATTATTATTACAGATCCTTAAGGGTTCACCCACCAGTATTTCTTACTCTGTCTTGACTGTCTGAAAAGACTAGATCAATACATGCATTCCTACTTGTAAGAGCTCTGACAAACCGGGCAAGAAAGCACTCATTAGGCATGTCTACTATTTCAGTTTGAAATGCTGGTGTCCCTAGTGATTTTCTTTAATTTATGTGAGGAAAATTAAAACCTCCTACAATAACCACTTCTTCCTTCGGACATTCCTTACTTCATTATGTAAGACTGCATTATAAATGAAATGTATGAATTTGGTGTTCTGTAGCACGTCCCTAAGCACTCTGCTCTTTGAATGTTCTTTTTAATAAGTCTGACCATATACTGTAGATTCCTAGTTCCTGTCATTTAAAAAAAACTTCTTGATGTACAGTGCTACACCATTACCTCTTGCAGTGTTTTCATCTCTTCAGTATAGATCCGCCATAGTTGAATTCCTCACATTCTGTCGGAAACATTTCTTCGATTTCACGCAGGCCCACATCATAATAGCATGATAACATGCCCTGTAGGTCCTTGCCCCACACTAATAGGTACCCAAGCTGTTCAGATGCAATGTGTCATACCGTAGCTTGAAGTCTTCTATAGCCCCAGGTTCTATAGCCATTTGCAGAGATAACAGATGAGCTTTTGTAGGTGTCCACACTCGCACAGAGCAGGTGGGATCACCAAAGTGATCACTGGGTCAGTCCTACTCTTAGGTCTGCTTCCAGAGTCTTTGAGTTCGTTTTGTATGAAAAGAGTGCCGCTTATGCCAGTGCTGTTAGTTGTGAACTTTGGAAAATGTCAGCCAGCCTCCTCAGCTGTGGGGTCCCTGACCCGTCTCTCTCTGGCTGTGCTTCAGGGACTCGAGTCGTAGACAACCACAACAACTTTATGTTTCTTCATAAATCCCGAAATGGATCAAAGTGCTCAGAGAACATTGGATCTTAATGGCACTTTATACAAAATCAAAAGCTATTATTTTTCATATGAAGTTCAGATCTAGAGATGGATCTGTGATGAGATTGTACAGACCAGATTTTATTGTGGGAAATGATCTTTAGAAAAAGCCGACTACCTCTGGAGCCTTATTCTACTCTTCCTCTATAGTAACTTGTTGGTTTCCATCTTTTACCCAGAACTATGGAAATTGTCTGAAATATATTTCAAAGATGCATTTATGTAAGCTTTTTTTTTTTAAGATTGTGCTTTTATTGCTGCTATTTAATGCCCAATATGGAAAGCATCTCTGGCAGGGTTCAGGGAGGCCATACAGTATTAGATTATAAAAGATCTCAATTATTCTTGACACACAGTTAGAAATGAGTAAGTAGGCTGCTTATTAACATTCATTTAATGATGCTTCTTTGTCTGAAGACGTACTGAGTTCAATCATCTTTTCTTCTGGGAGAAAAGCCAATGTACAGTATGTAAATCTGTGAATTGGGACTAACGGGTTTGCTGAAATAAATCACTAAATGTACTAAACATTATATATGAATAGTAAGGGTTCTTGCGGGACATGGTGATGTTAAACAGTGTTTATTTAATAAGCAGCAATAAGTAATAGAAATGGCAAAAGGCACTTTTGTACGGAAACAGAGAGGACAATCTGTATTCAGGACCTATTAAATAAACATTTGAACCTGCCCTTCAACTACAGCAATACCAGTGAATCTGTATTCTTTAAGACTTAAGATAACTGTAACATTGTTATCTTGAGTCTTTTGCACGTCCTTAAGCTTCATCAGTTGGCTCCATTGAGGAATGATCAACTGTATCTCTTGTTTTAGATGTTAGTGAAAAATATATTTCTGTATCTAGTGAAGCACAGACCACAGGATATTTCATTTAGAACTGGCCACGCTTCTCATGCGTACTGTTCCATCCAATTCTGCAGCCCACCAGCTTCTCTCTCACTTCTTGGCAGAACCAGGTGAATTTCTTTTTGTGTACTTGCAGCAAAACACAGAGACGGGAGATTTATTTTCTTCCCATCAGGTTTGGTTTTCTGTAGCCTCTGTGACGGGACAGCAGGTCGGCTCTGCTGCCCTGGGTCCTGTGACCAGCTGGAGGATTTTAACTGCAGCGATTTTAAAAACCAGGAGGCTTCCAGGTCGGTCCTTCTCTGCCGTCATGAAAAGTACTTTATAACATGACGGTTGTCACATACGGCACTGTAAAAGATTAAAATGACCATTACATTTGGAACTGATCGCATCTGTTGTGTTTTTAATGCTACTAAGATTATCATGTACCATTTGGTTTAGACTTGTATTGCTTAACAGAGTGAGAAAAAGCCTTAAGAAATCATCCTCTAACCTTTCTGACTTGCTCCCTTCTCACATTTTACAGCCATCATAAATCTTGTGGAGCAAAACCATTCAAATGTGCTACTTGAGTAAATGTACTGTTATTATGAAAACATTTAAGTAAAAGTTTCCTTCTAGAAACCGACCTCTTTCCTAATTCTAGGATCCAGTGTTAAAAATGTGAAATCCTGTTTTGAAACTGCTCAGAGATTCCCGTTTCTGTTCTCAACTTCTAAATGCATCCTCCACGTCCAAACCAGTATCAACACAGATGAGTCAAATTACTTGCATCTTTATTTTCACACTCCAGAGCATGCATTATTTACAGTAGTACTGTTAATACAAAAGCCTATTGTTTAGCAGCTGTTTTTTTCGAAATGATCAGAGTCCAGTCTTGTTCAGTGTTTAGCCTTGGGCAAAATAAGTGCTCAGCAGCACTGAAGAGCCTCTCTCAGACTGGTTGAGGAGTGTTAACCCTGATGGACATCTCCCTGACTGGGGGACAGGACCTGAGAAGATCCAGGTCGTCTGCTGAACAGGCCAGATACCCTTCTAGCTGTTTGGCACTTTCCTATGTGCAAAGAAGTGGAAAAGTGTTCCTCATTAGACGAGACATTATGTGGTTTGAGGGGCTGAGCTGAGGCTCCATCTGCTGCTTGATGTAATCCAGACCTGTATTGTAAAATGTTTTTATCCTTTCCAAACATGTAAGGATAAACATAAGGATACCACACGATGTTGATATTACAAAAATGTGACGTGAAAAACATTATGAAACTAAAATAATTAGAACACGATTGAATGCCCATAGCCAAACAGCTTTTGTATCTAGCAGGCTCTGTTTTCCATATATGCCTGCTATAATACCTGCTTTGAATTTGTGGATCAAATTTTTAAAATCAACATGCATATAAATTTCCTTTCTGCCCTTAACATTTCAGCAGAAAATTAAACTGAAGATGTTTAAACCCTCATTGTTAAATGTATTTTGTATTTATCAATATTGGTTAGGAGGTTTTGGGTGGCACAGTAGTTAGAATTGCAGCGCTGGGGTCCTGGGTTCAATTTCTGGGCCGTTGTCCGCGTGGAGTTTGTACTAGATGTTCTCCCTGTGTCCAAAGGCACACTCGTAGAAAAACTGACCCTGCTGAGAGTGTGTGTCTGTTCTGTGTTTGACTGGCCTCCCTTGCAGGGTGTATCCTTCCTTGTGCCTGTTGCTTGTTGGGATAGGCTTCAGCTGCCCTGCAAACCTGTATTAAATAAAGCAGGTAGAAACTGATGGTTAATTGTTTCTGTAAGCAACTGTTCTCTGGACAAAAAGATGTATGTTTTCTGGAACAGGAAATTGTGCTTTCCATTTATTTAACACTACCGCGTACAATAGTAATAGCATGATTCTAGGATGATAGTCTGCATTAATGAGGTGGCTGAGTACAGAATTAGGTGATTGTCAGTCAACAAATTGCAGCTTATAAAAATGGATATTTGTTCATATTTGTCAACTGAAATGGAAAATAAAAATTAATTCCTTTTGTACATAGAGGATTATTGTATGGTCCGGCCACAAGAGATTTTGGCCATTGGGACAATGACCGTTTTTAAGCTATTGATACATCTTATTGGTTGATCCATCAATGTATTGTTCTATTTCTGACACAGAAAGATCCATGAACGCTGTGACAGACTGACTTAAGAAAGGGATTTACTAGGGGCCACTCTATGGGTGTAAATAGCCACATTAGGGGTATCTGATGTCATTCTTGGCTAATTATTTTCTCATATGGGAGTGATTAGGCTTTATTTGTTGTATAGCAGGTGTACAATGCTACTGGAGCTTGGACTGTTTTTTTTTTCTAATGCTTTCTGTTTGTTTGGTTTCTGTTGGGCCTCAACATGCCAACAAAGGCTCCTGGCTTCTTTTCTTTTGGTCATCATGGGTTTGTGTCCACAGATCCTTGGGCCTGCCCTGCTGGACAGCGGGCTCTGTCACCGATGCCTTTGAATAAAAGAATCCTAACACTTCTCTACCAGTACATGCATATACGGTGATGCTGTTACAATGGTATTGCTAAACATGACAGTGGTTTTGTCATAAAATTGAAATAAATGAAATAAATTGCTCATATATTTTGGTTAATATATAATGGTTAAATCCATCATCAGATCCCTGCATTTAGGAAATTTTGTTTTAATTGAGAAAACCATAATTTCCTGAACTATAGGCCCCTCCTAATTAAAGTATTGCTTTCACCCATGAAACAACACATAGTAAGTTAAATGTTTTAGAATATATTCTGTCATGCAGCTTGAGATTTACTTGTATTTATATTATTAATGTTTATTAATATTAGTCTACTTTTCTTTAGTTAAAAAAAGGAATACAGTTTTGTTTTCTAAATACACATTGGAGGAAATTTAAGTGTTGTTATTTCAAAGATCTTTTTATTCACTTTCTTACCATTAAATTGAGGCTTATAAATGCATCCTTTCTTAGCTTTGAAAATTGTGGACCCTCCAAATTTAAATTTGCATGGAAATAAGCATGACAAAACATTGTGAGAATAAAAATAAAAGCTTTTACAACCTAATTTAACTTTGCTTGTACAAAGGTGGAGACTGATTTTTCTTTTAAAAATATACTGAAGAAAATTAAGCCAGAAAACCAAATTTCAAAAGGATCTCCCATGAATAATATACATTTTATGTAGTGCCTTTCAATAAATATCACTGACCTCAAAAACTTTAAAGACTACATTCCAAAGCTGAGAGCAATACTAAATGCATCAGAAAATTGAAATAGCATTTCGATGTTATGACTTTGTTAAATCAACATGAGGTCTTGTAATACCAAAATCCATTAGGAAAATGAATAAAAACAGCAGTACATCACAGAACAAATCTGGCCCGTGTCTGAAATGTAAATGTGACAAGTGAACCTGTTTTCTAATGCCATTTGTCTAAAAGTGCCTATTTTTGGAACCGACCTGCTAGTGCAGAAGTATCTGCACTGTGTTTCTCGTGTTTCAGTTTCAATCCTTGTCATGGTGCTTTGACAGACCCAGTTGTACATTAATGTTCTAAATGTAAACCCTCTAATTTCATAATTGGGAACAAAGACCCTTCCCAGCTAACAAAATAACACAGACAACACAGCAAAGAAGCTGTAACGTGATACAGAAACACTGAGACAATGCAAATCTGTAGGCTCCAGTGGATGTTGTCAAAACATTCTTTTAAAGTATTGCCACAACCAAAATCTACTGTAATATTAACACAGTGCCACTCCAATGTTCATTAGTCAGCTTGGGAATTTGTATCATTGACATCCTATTATGTAATTATCTAATTATGTAAAATTTCACATAGTCACATCATGCAAGAGTTTAGGCATAAGTGTTTGCAATATGAATACAACAATGTCTGGATGTCTAAGAACTGGTACACCTATCCAGAGAGTGTAAAACCCTTGCTAAAGCATTTTATTTTTTATTTAACACAACAGAAGCTTCCTGCTGAACTTGCAAAATTTTGTGTCAGCTGGGTATGAGATATAACTTAACGTTTCTTTGTAGTTTGAGACAGTAGGGAATGGAGAAGGAACAACAATATAGCAGGTAAAGGAGACGTTGGAAGCCAGTTAGTACATAAACAAAGATTAAATACTAAATAGAATACTTTTTATAACATTTACTGTACATATCCATCATTATACAGTATACAAAATGTTTTTATTGCAGAGGTGAGACAGGGAGGTGGCCAAAAACGATTCAGAAGATTTTGTCTTCATGTCTCATTTGCCTAAAAGTTGCTCTTACCCAGTTCTAGGTCTTTAGTTTAAGCAGATCCAGACGTCATGCCTGTTGAGCAATTGGGCCCCTTCATTTTTTGTGTGTGAATTGGGTCAACTTCTCCAGCTCGGTTTGCTCCTCATGGGACAGTGAAGCTGCGAAGGAGCGGAAGATCCCCCGTTTAAAAAGACACATCTATTAATCGATTCTGCTTGCTTCCCTGTTTACTCATTCATCCTCTTGCTACAGAAATGTTTCAACCAAATGTTCAGTGTGCCCAGCACATTTAACATCCCAGCGTCTGCCAAAGTCAAAACAGCTCAATTGGAATTCCAAACAGGCTGCGTTTCTCTCCATCAAACCCTTAAACAAAATTTCTTTCAGTCTTTATCTCTACAGAGAGGCACGTTTATACCATATGTTAGAGATTTCATTTCAGCATGTCTTGGCTTACTGTTGTTTATGATCTAGAAAAGAAGCATGAATCGGTCATCAGGCATTGTTGGATAATGGTCACGTTTCTGTCCAGTCTACAGTATGTACCTCGCCTGTATGCTTTTCATTTCCTGTACAGTGCTGTCAAGGAGAAATTAATTTCATTTTGGTTTGGGGTTTTCAGACTTGGTTTATTTCTTCCTGAAATATCATTTATGATACCGAAACACTTTTATGATCTGTGTTTCTCTCTCCCATGTCTTTCATTGATCTTGCATTCTGCACACTCCCCGGCTAGAGATCTTTAAATCTTCTTGCCGAGTCAATACAGACCCTCACTTCAAAGGGAATGCCAGAGTTCGAGTCCACAGACTAATTATACGAATCTCTCTCTCATGGATTCCCAGCATGAATAAACGTGGTTCATAGAGTATAGATCACTTTGGATGAGACGGCAAAGTTTAAATTTAAAAAAATCTCCACATGCCTCTTTTCATCTGCCTTGCACTCCTGTCTCGTAAACTTTCAAAAGCTCCTTATCTTTGCCCATCTGACATCACGTGTACTTGCATTTCACAGTCATCCAAAAAGTGTGTTTTGAAGCAAATTCCTAAGATTCCTCTGTTGCATTTAATCATAGAGACTATCTGTTCTGTCCAATAATCTTCATCCTATTTACTGTAGAACACTGTGTAGAAACAAACCTGTTCTACCCTTGATTAAGATGGGTTTAGGCTACTGCTGTGATGCTTATTTTGTGTCAGTTTTCCTGTGTAAATTCACAAAACAAATGCACCTGTAACTGCACAGTGGAATGTACTGTATTTAGTTTAGTTATATTTAAATGGATTGCCCTTCGCCACAAAGTTAAAACTGGAAACAAGTTCCAGCAGTCAGTGGAAGTACTTCACTGCCATTGAGGTTAGTAACCTTCCTGAGGTGAGAGTACCTCTCGCCTCAGTACCAAGAAGAAATCATGTTCAAATAAGAACATGAATAATGTCCTCCTGACACCACATGAGCAAAACAAAAGATTAGCAGTTTTCAGCTTGAAATACAAAAAACAATCAATCAAGAATGGCACAACCAATCGATCAGAAGCACGAAAAGTGGAATTCACTAGGGAGATCAACACAAAAGGAAGAAATAATTGCTTAATTAGAGACGGGATGCCTGATAAAATCTATTCTCTGTCAGCAAATGTGTATTATGATCTGATTTATTCACATAGGAATTTTTCTGCTCGTTCTTTTTTTTAGTTGCAATCGGTGCTTTATTAAAGAGGATGCCTTGGGCTGGGCTGTGACATGATAGCAGAGAGGGGTTACAGTCAAGGGTGCTGTATGACATCACAGCCGCTCAGGGGCTCAGCTTGAAAGCACAAGATCAGGGTCGGCGGGTGGAGATTATCTCCTCATAGAGGGGCAAGGGGTGACTGTGAGAGAAAGCCTTGATCCCCGTCCTTGCTTTAGAGAGTGGGAAGATGAGGCTGGTGATGTGGTTGAATAGGTGTAAAAAGTCAAAGCCCTGAGGCTGCCTGCGGCAGGGTCCATAGACAATTTATTTTATTCCCCAGGTGTATATCCTCCCCCCCAAAAATAAAAAGTGAAAGAAGTGACGAGGATGAGAGAAAAAAAGAAAGGAAAAAGGAACTTGGTGGACATCAGACAACCTACTTTGTGAACAATTGATGGTAGAATTGCAATTTATATGCCTAAATAAATAGAGATCCTTCATCAGAGCTCTCTTCAAATGATTACATTTAAGGACAGTTCCTTTTGCTGTCTGTCAGATATACAGAGATGGTTAATACATGTTTTATTGATGTATTTTCAATCCTTTCATTGAAGCTCCTGTCAATCATTCTGTTCAGATTCCTACTGCTTGAGTCTCATTTGTAAGTTGCAGGCAGAGAATTCCTGCTTTTGTTTCGTGTATAAGCCAGAGATGGTAAAGCAGTCAATATTAAATCTGTGGACATGACTTTAAACTATCCATAAATAAATACAATGATGGTATGTCACACAAACACAAATGTATTTCTCGAAGTCTCAATTTAAATGTAGGCTTCACTAAGGTTTTAGTTAAACTCTAAGCCAATGAGTATCATTCTGAAGTGGCACATTTCATTCTCCACCCTGCTGTAACAAACACTTGCAAAGCTCCAAAACAATAACTCACTTATTGTTTTTTCTTTGTGTTATTAAATTCAAAATAAAGTTTCATTTCATTTCTTGAGATGGTATTGAAGCAACACGGCTGGTTTTATGCATCCAGTAAAGCAGTACAAGACTTCTTACCTTTTACTGTGACACAATTACACCTGCCATAATTGAAAATAAGCTCATGTCTTTGTTTTCTGTATGAATTGGCAGTCAAAGGGCCAGAAAACTACGGCTTGTACATCAACATTCATTAACATAAACTATAAAATCTAAATAAAAAGCTATAATTAAAAGGCTTAAAAAAACATGTGTAGAAGGCACATGCAATCACAACGGCGTATGCGCACATATTTCCAAACATGCTGGAGCTCTCTTCTGTCTACGTGCATCAGGCATGCATTCATTCCTGGTGGTGGTCTTCTTCTTTGAGAGAAAATAATTGTTTATTCAGAGCCAGATCAGAGCTCACCTGCTCACTGATGGCTTTTACAAGGTGCGCTACAGTACATTACTTCCAGGGGGCATTGTCCTTGAAGTGAACGTTTCCTTACAGAATTCATACTAAAGATAAGCCGAGACCATTTGGCCCGTCTGGCTCCTGGTAGTTAATAGTTAATTGATCTTGGGATCTTATTCAACTGTTTATTGAAAGATGCAGGGGTAGTGGCTTCAATGACATGGCTGGGTAGCTTGTTCAGTACTCCCACCCTGTTCTCTGTTTTAACTGCACACATCCATGTGTTTCCTCTTGTGTCCTCTATAAATTCTGTGTTTTGTCAGAGAAATAAATTCTGTGTTTTGGCTGCTGAATATCTCTGAAGAATTATTAATGAAGATAATTTGACATTCATTTTCCTGTTGTAGGACACCTTACACATGGGTGACAGCAGGCTTTTTGGAGGATTTTTGTTTAAATTGGCCCTTCTTTGAAGCTAAAAGAAGGCCATTGAAATTGTTTGCTTCCTGGCTGGTCTTTCTGGTACTGGGTGGATGTGGAACCTTGATACAGAATATTGCATGTACTGTATGGCGTGATATGGAACACAGTGCTCCTGTTAAGTGTTTCTCATTTGAAAACAACACAGAGACGTGACTCCCTCTTGTTACTCAGCCAATTCAGTGCAAGTTTTCTTGGCTTCTGATGTGAGTTTTTCTCTGCTGCCACCTGCTACCACAAATTAAATGTGGTAGAGTGAAGTGCTGTTCAATGTAATCCACATGTGATTTGCACAGCCTTAAAAAGCACAGGGAGAAACCAGCTTTAATGCTCCTATATTTCAGGCGAAGGTTATTTTTGGATTTAATGTTTTCTTATATGTGAGGAATCCAGGGTTAATTGTTATAGACCCCATTGTTCCCTCAGACACAAAAAGGAATACTTTTCAATTAAATCTCCCATCTCCTGAACACCTACACAATTCTTTTCATAGAGTAAATGTCTTCATTTGTTTTCATTGTCCAAACTAGACAAACAGTATTTCTTGTTGATGGTCAATATTCCCAATGTTGTTTTATTTTTCAGTATTGACTCACTTGATTAGAAGCAACTTGTAGAAAATGTTGTGTCTCTATCGAGTGCCCTGATTGTGGCTTAATTATGTGCAAATATGAGAGGAAAATTTTATTAACATTGACCCATCATACTCATACAGCAAATTAAAGGATTAAATCAGTTAGGAAATACAAATCAAACATAGCTGATACCAAACTACAGTTCAGAGTTCAGTCGCTGTGTGAACTAAATTATCTCTGAAATATCATTCTGATGAGTCTCTCAATGAAACTTCTGGGCCATATATTGTACTGTAGAAAAGCCTCCTGTATGCACTCACACTTGCTAGCTTGAGATTTCTTTGACAAGTATTGTCTTTCGCCTTCCCTGCGTTTTAAAACGGTAATTGTGCCTGTGTTTCTCCTTTCAAGTAATTATCTTGATTGAGACGTGAGATGTGTTGTTTGTTATCCTGACGTTGCACTACACTTGAATAGCAGGTTTCCTCTGAAAAGTCAGTTTGAGAACAAGATAAACAAAATACCCCACAAGGCAAAACATATAAATCTCTTTGCTCCTATATTAATTACACTGTACACTTCAGGTTCCTTATGGGACTCCTAGTCTTTACAATACCAGGACACCAAAAAAAATATTTTTCCATTTAGGGACAGGGTTGGTCCTGTTTTGGGGGGGGCAAGCACTGATCTGCATAGGCAGGGATTTCGGGACATATCGAAGGATTTAGGTCCTTGGAGACATCTATCCATTTTCAAACATCTCTATCCCGTACAGCGTCACAGGGCAGTGGGAGCCTATCCCAGCAAGCAACAGCTGCAAGGCAGGATACACCCTGAATGGGAAGCCAGCCCATGGCAGGGCACACAGGCACACACTCGCACCTGGGACAGTTTTCCCAGAAGCCAGTTAACCTACAGTAGTGGTATGTCTTTGCACTGTGGGGGAAAAAACTGGAGGAAACCCACATGAACATGGGGAAAACCATACAAGCTCCATGCAGAGAGCGCCCCAGCTCAGGAATTGAACCCAGGGCACCAGCAATGCTGCCCACTGCGCCTCTGTGCTGCCCTTCCTCGGAGACGCACCTAAACAAAATGTGTTGTTTTTTGATCCATTTGAGGAAGGAGTGTTGTGTATTCTTTGGGCAAGTCAACAGCATCTCATGGGAGATCCCATCTCCACCCGGCATTCACTCCTGTGCTGCAGCTCTTGTTTGTGTTCTAATCTGCATTTAATATGGTGTTGCTGGGATGGCATGCTGGAGGCATGGTGGTTGGGGTGCTGCTTCATCATCAGTGGGTCCCAGGTTCAGTACTGGCTTGGGACGTCTTCAGTTTGTTGCTTCCTCATTGTTCTGGTATCTGCTGGGGAGGAGGAGGGTGGGCGGGTTGCCAGGAGCTTCAGTTTCCTTCCACAATTCAAGGACAGTGCATCTAGGATGATTGGCACCTCTAGGTTGTCCCCTGTGTGTGCCCTACAGTGGACTGGCACACAAACAGAGTATATCCCGCCTTAGGCTAGGCTCCAACTGACCTCCACCCTGTGTGGAGAAGGACATTCTTGGAATAGGATAGAGAAATAAATGATGTTTTTGTAGAAGAATTAAAGACTTTATCTTGTTAAATTCTCAACAAAGAGCAAGGGAAAAATATGTATTATTTCCATTCTTACAAACCATGTTTTTAGTATAAATACCAAAAGCATGGACAGTACATGGCAGTAATCTGGTTCTTAATGTTACTACCCAACATCAAATATTGAAGAGCACATTCAATATATATATATAAAGGAAATGCTATCTCTATATTTTTGAGAAAGCTGAGATGATTTAGTATTCTTTTGAAGGCTTTGCCTTGGGTGCTAATGTAGTTTCAGACAAATGTGTGTTTCTCAGATTGCCTCAGCTGCACTATGTTCTTGTAAAAGTGCCTAGTCTGTTGAAGCATTATCATTAACGCAGTTATTAGCCCTTACCTAACCTGCATCAAGTCTTAATGTACTATTAATTATTTAGAAATGATTCTTCAAGGGGAAGCAGGAGTGTTCTGTCCAAAGGGCACTTCAGCTGTGCTGTTATAGCTTGCGGTCTGTCTCAAGAATTGCCTGTTCCAAATTTTGGTTTTAATGGGATAAGGCTAGCATATGACCGTTCCTTTCTTGCGCTGTTATTGATTTCAGAATTGATCGTTCCATCTGCTGTGATATTATTTCCAGGATCTGTGGAATTTGGGACTATCTTCAATTAGCGTTATCTCACTAAATACTCAGGGTGATGGAATATCTTTTACTGAGCCCAAGCCTGATACAGATAAGACGGCTATGCACCCGTCTATGCATCCTACCTTTACCAAAGTCAATATAATGCTGCATTATCAAAGTCATTTATATGTGGCTACTTGAGCACTTCGCACTGTGGCTGTGAAATAGAAGAAAATTAAGCTCAACACACATTTCTTCTTCCTGCAGATCTTACTTGTGCCCAAACAAAATGACCCCGTCTTGCAATAGTAACAAATGTGATTGTACATTCAGCTCTCTGCAAAAAACCTTTTGACATTAGATTTCAGCCCGACATTACAATCATGTAATAATTCCATTGAAAACATATTGATCAGACCTGGTAGTGACGATAAGTTGAAAGAATTCTATATTTAGCAGTGCTGCTTCAGAAATGAGTAATGCATGCAGTCTTATTGGCTCTGTAGCCATGGGAGATGGGGAGGGCTAGAATCTGGGGAGGGCTAGAATCTAGAGAGACTGACTCTTTAAAAAAAAAGCACAGAAGAAGCATGTTGCACATACCTCACATTTGGATAAGTGGTCTCCCACTTCTCAAGTAGATATTTTAATGCTTTACTTTAGTAACCAAAATATTATCTCTTTTCCTGACGTAACTCATCCAATATACAGTACAGTAAAGCTGCGTGTTTATTAAGTATCACTCGAGTTTTGCAACTGAAAATTACACTTTTTAAATGTATAGTGCAGAAGTTCATACTTTTGATGGCATGAGATGTCAGTGTCCTGCACAAACAGTATTTAGGATCCAAGGGAGATTCTCTCTTTGGGTTTTCCTATTCTATTTATCAAGAAGTGTGTTTAATCAGTTGCAGGTACAGTATTGTGTGTTATCTAAGTGCTCCAGATGTTAGTCATTGTGCATATGAATTTTTGGCCAATATGTGAATCACTGGTACAATATTATTTGTACAATACTGTGCAAAATGATTAAACACATTGAAAGTCATCTCATACGAGCCATTCCTGTACCCCTTTTTTCATGTTCTGAGGTGCTGTGTTCTAATTTTCCAGGCAGGACCTAAAGGGGACAGGCATGCCTTGTCATCGAGGAAAAGGTAAGAGAAGAAAACTTTTTAATCAGAAATGAAGAGATTTCTGTAAGCGACTGCTAACCACTGAGACATCCCTACCTTTGCTGAAAATATGCTGGATCTTTAAAGAGATTGCTTCAAGGAGGATTGATGAATATCTTACAAACGTTGATTTGACCCAGAAGGTCGGCTTCGGTCACTTCTGCAGAACAGAACGAGAAGGGAGGGCAAAATAAGGAATCAAGTGGTGATAGATGAGATTCCTGAATGAAGAATTCGAAGAAGCTGATTTTTGTTTTACTAGAGTTTTTTGATTGCAAAGTTCTGTCTGCCTCTCAGATCTGAACGGTAGCATACATACAGGTAGGTACATACATTTGCTTTCTGTTGTTCATTCTGAAATCCACTGCTCGGTTGATAACAGCATTAGTGACAGCATGATTATGTGATGTTCGTCCACTGGAGCTGGCGATGTTTGAATTGGAAGCCGATGTTATGTTACCATGCCACATCCCATGTATTAGAATTTAACCTGTATAAAACTTCCGACAGCTTCATCCTTGCTCAGCTCTCTTGTACAACCATCTATTCCTTTTTCATAGCTTAATGAAGGTGTTGTTTTACTGGATTAGGGAGCAAAGTCTGCTTTTAACCCAACAACTCGAACACTCTGAAAAAGACAAACTTAGATGCAGTACAGTATGCAAAGATTTAAATGAACAACAGTTCATAATCAGTTATTGGGTAGCACAGAGTGAAAGTCCTCTTTGCTAAAACCCTTGACCTTTAGCATAACTTGAGTTGTACAGGATGTAAGATCAAAGTTCCGAAGCTTGTTCTGTGGGATTTAATGTGGAAAAAAATAAGTTCGATTCATGCTTTGAAGCTTTGGAGCTTTTCTCTTGAAGTTTAGCCAATGGGTAAAAGTCAGTTCCCTGCTGGAACCATAACTTTCTCAACTTATACTTCGTAAGTGTGAGACAAAATTAAGATCTCCTTTCATGTTTTTACCTTGGGAAATGACTCATTTTTAGCTGGTACTTTTCTTTTTGAGGGAGTGGGGTCTAAGAATAGATTCTGGATTTTAATTATTTCGTCATCGGCCACTGGCGTATGGTAGAAGCTGCTATGTGTCTGTGTCTCGTAAATATACAATCCTACCCAGAGTGTGTTTTGTATTTTGAAAGGGAAAAAAAAATTAAATGTGCCTGCGTATTTCTATTTTCAAAACTGACTTCTGATTTATCTTGGTGTCTCTGTTCCTAAAATATGGATTGGATTGTCAGTTGCTTTCTCTAAATACCCCTCCCCCCCAGTTTTTACCAGTCCCCCCCCAATACCAGCATGTGGTCAATGCAGAGCATACTGTCCTCTGCAAACCCGTGCTGGTCAGAGCTCCCCAGAATTTCACAAACTCGCGAGCTTTGGGCAAACCCAGCCAAATGGCAAGCCAAGACTTCCCTGACCACTGCTGGATCACCCAGTCCTGGTGGCTCTCAGCCTGTAGTGTTCAGTTATAGCCAGCTAATGGCCTGCCACACAGATGAAGGGGTGACGTCTGGACTACAGGCCTCAAACTGCAAAAAAATAACACGATTATAGCTTGAGCCACTAGAGAGTACACTCAGTAAAGCTTTCCTTTATGTTTTATTCCTGTTCTTTACAGTATACCGTTACTGTTTCTTAACCTTCTAGGGGCAGCTTCTATCTTTCCTTGGAGTAAACTGAACACTACCCTATGCTAACTGTGGTGCTCCAGCTTGCCAGTGAGAGCTGTTATTTATTTTTTCTGGGTTCTTTTTGGAAAAGGTCACAAAGGACTGAATGAATGTTGTTGATGCATAGCCATTTTTTTTCTAATCTAATTTAAAAATAGTTTTCTCTATAAAATTGATTTTTTAAAGTATATTCTGTGATAAAAATGTAATACCATTACCAATACCCCAATGAAGCCCTCATACGTCACTTATATGCAAGAAACAGTGCTCCTGGGAACTCAACTCCATTGATCCCAGGCTATTATTGCCTTTTAGTCATGAGTCCCACAGTGCTTGCTTCTTTCTCTCAAATGCATGCCCAGCACTAGGAAAAGTATCGCTGAAGTTAATTATTAGGGCAGCATTGCTAGGGCTCCATATTCCCAACTAAGGACTCGACACCAAGCAATGCAAACTGCAGTTATCCTTTTGAGAAACATCTTTTAGCCTTGTTGTTACAGTCCACCCAGCTTTACAAACGGGTGCTAGCACTGATAGGGTTTCCTCTATGATGAAACAGCATTGTAAGTCTACCTAAAGGGGACTCATATACTCTAAGCCTGCTTAATACTTCAGAAACAGGGATAAGCTCCAACCGATGAGTCACTAGGCTTGAGTAGCTTACTACAGTCCTGTAGTTAAGCATGTTGCTGCCTGTGTGGACTTATTGAATTGCATCATGCTCGGTTCTTGTCAAAATGTTATGATATGAAAACAATGCCTTTTGTTTTCTGCCACATGATCGATTTTAGTAAACATTGAGATGTTTCTTTCTCTGGAAGGTTATTATTGTTATGATTAAGCCCTGTTCTATTGAAATGGATTTGAATTACTAGGAAATTCTGGAGCGCTTCTAATCAGTGAGGAAATAAAAGGAGTCTGGCATGTCCTAATTAGCAACATTGATCTTAAAGATCATTTGTTTTCAGTGAGACAACATCAAGCACAAAACAAAGCAGTCAGAAATGCAGCATCACTGATATACAGTAGTAGTCTAGCCGGAGAGCATGACATACAGTAGGCAGTGGCAAAGAAGGGTGATTTATGTCTGGATCATAAATCCAGTGATATCACAGGGAGGTGAGAGGGTCATGTTTTAAAATTGCAGGTCTATGTACTGGCAAAACTAAGGCATTTCTAGAAGGTTAGTTTCTTTGGCCTACTTGTCTGGAGGGATTTGCAATTATATTTGGATTGGGGTCGGTGTTAAGTCTGTGGGTTCGATGCTACACTCTGCTGCAGCAAAATGGGCTTTCAGCTGACATCACCTGTGTCCTCACCTGTGCCCCCTCGAGTTCAGCCTGACTGAAGGGGTAGGAGGCTGGGTTTCCTGAGCTCCACACAGCCGATTGTTAGTTTTCACTTGGACCTCTGACTGGCAGCTCCCCACAGAGAAAATGACACGTGCACGACACCCAAGGATGCAAATCAGTGTGAAATATTCAGATCCTATCATCAGAGAAAAAAACACAGCCAGCAGTCCACCAGAGGAAATTGCAGAAATACAAATTACAGGAAAAAAAAACAGGGATAGATGAAAGGATTTTGGCCCTTGCTAGCTGTAAATTCAGGAGGAAAACCTGCAGAGGGTCGCTGAGGAATGGAGCAGCGAAGATTTTCTACCTACAGTACATAAACCTCTTGCAGGCAGCTGACTCCCGTTGTGGATTACCTTTTTCCCTCTTGCTTAATTATTCCAGGGGTGAGTCTGGAACATTACGTCAGGGTTCAGGCAGGGCGCTGCGTGGAGATCTGCAGGTATGCACGTGCCAGCACATGCAAGCCTGGCAGGGGCAGGGGGTTCACCCGGGTGTGAAGTGATCAGTTACCTCTCCGGGGGTCTTGGGCAAGATCGCTGTAAGGCTTTCCTTCAAGATCGCACTGCAGGCATGGCAGCCACTGCCAGGAATTTCACATCAGAGTGGCAAAATACAATTTTTAAAATTTAATTTTACTCCTTCAACCGGGCTTTACTTTGCAAACAAATTGAATAGATTTCTGAATAAAATACTCAACTTCTCTGATTAAAGTAAAAACAAAAACCAGGATCTATGAACATCTAGAAATAGCCCTAGATTCTTCTTTACTTTTCCACTTATTGTATAGACATGTGGTATTAAAATGAGTGTTTAGTGCATTTTTTGAATAAACATACTAGGAAACTTTTTTTTTTATCATTGTGCACAGTACCATGACTATTGAAGAATCATTTAACTTTTCATCTGCATTTGACTACAAAAAAGAAACTGTAGCAAGATAAGCTTAAAAGCCATTAAATTTAGAGATGTTTCAAATTATGTTTTTCTTAATGGACACAGAGATTAAAAATTAAAGCTAATTTACCTATCCACACCTTGTTACCGTATCTGAGAAAAAAAGAGTCATACTGTATGTGCAGTTTATCAGCTAATTGGAGTACTAGTAAAAATACATATTTCTGGACCATTAAATCCTCAATATTGACCTGAGGTCATCTGTAAGAGTCTGTAATGATGAAATCTTGTGTCCTCTGGTGCCTGGTTTCTTTAATAAGAAAAGACAGTTGTGTAACGTCACCCTGATGAACGATGATTGACAATGCAGACTTGGGGGAAAAAAAAAGCTGCTTTTTCCAAATAAAACCAGGATATAAAAACAACATCCGAACGGTAAAAAGCAAAGACTTTTTTAAATTGTAAACTAAATTTTAAATAGGGTTTTTATCTGTTCTACAAAAATCTGTATACTGTACGTTTTGGTTTGATTCTAAATCATATCCTTGTGGATACTATGTTCTGCCTTTAATTTGTTGCCCATGGTGAAAAGCAAAAAGGATTTGATTCTGGCAATGCTATCAAACATTTTTTATCTGAACTTTTTAATATATTAAAAGTAAAACTGAATCCATGACTTTAAGGGACAATAACATTGACAAAATGTGATTACAGCAGTGTTTTATTTGAATTATCTTTTCTGAAAATATGACTCAAGGAAACGTTTTCATCTTGTCTGTCTGTTTCAATAACAGTAACTCCCAACTTGTGCCGTTGCAAGAGAATCAAAGTTCATAATGTATTACAGTAAAGGACGAGAAAAAATAATTTCTGTAAATTCTAATGAATTTAGCTTATCACTTCACAAACCATATTATTGTCATTTTTATGGTGTTCTTCATGATAATATTTCCATCTCTAGCATGATACAATATGTAAATACGTGAAAAAAGGATGTCAAATTAAACTGCTAAATGAGTTTTATGTACAGTTTAGCCCTGAATCACATCAAAGCTATATTTATAAGCCTTTAAAAGCCAGCATAATAATGGAAGTCTGGAGTCCTAAGCTGAAAAGAGAGAGGCTTGGGATTTTTGATGACTTCTGGGAAGGTGCAGCTTCACCTTGCTTTAGACAGCAAAGTGTCCATTTGCCTTCTTTGGAAAAAATTGATGGATACTAACAGAGCTGTGCATTAGAACTACGGTAATACCCTATTCCAGATAGACTGGCTTTTACACAGAGGTCTGTTTCAGGATTTCATTTTTTTTAAATCAGAGTGATTTTCCATGTCCATGTATAGTAACAAGGTTTTGTTTTTGTATGTATCGTGTGGAAGAAGTGTTAATAGGTCTGTGGTTAGTATACCGTATGAGAGGAAATTCTCATTTATTTCATATTACTTGTTATTGTAGTTTCTATCCGTCACTAAGGATGATGTCATGCATCTGAAGTGGAGATTAATAATGTGGTCACATTAATGGTTATCAAGATCTTCCACCTCTGCTGGAGAAATGCATGCCTGAGGCCTGCATCAGTTTCAGAGTTTGTGAATTATAAATGATAATTAGAAAGAGGATTAGGCACCATCCACCCCACGGGCCTCTGCGAATGACATGATCCTCTTGAAAATCACATGACTGGCCATCCAGAAACGTCAGAAATCCTCCCAGCCCCATCCTTTCCCACTTGGCCAGCAGGATTACAGCGGGATCACACTGGTCCTTGATGCTGGCTAATAGTGTATGGGGGTTAGACTCCAGTATCTCTTTCTGGAGATTGTTCTAGCCAGGAAAGTTGGCAGAAGCCCCTCTCATGCTCCTCAAATCGGCCACACCAGTCTTGCTTACTGTTGACCCAGTCAGTTTCGTTTTAAAGTCCAAAGAACTATTACTCCTTGGTGGAGAACTTTCAGACTTCCCAAGGTCCTTAGGCTTCTTTATGGGTGATGATAGGCACTGCCTTCAGTACCACTGAGAAATTTGTTAATGGTCATGAGTGGCTTGTATAGATTAACAACCAAGTTCATATGTAGGACACCTTATATGTTCCTGCAAGGTATTGATAACGTATTACATGTCATCTCCATTACTGGATTCATTCCCTCAAGTCCACTAATAAGGTTATGAACGATTTAGGTTTTTAACTGATGTATCAGAGAATGAAACTTAAGAATTATTTCCTTTTTCCTGCTTGACTGACTTTTTTCTTATTTATAATTTGCATACATATACATGTACAGTACTCTATTGCTATTGTTTTGTTACTGTGTTTTGAAATTGTATATTTCCTTTCATCTTGAAGCAGTGAGTAGAACCAGCAGGAAAGCCTGAATGCTGGTTTATTGTGAACTTAACCTGGAGACAATAAAAAGTGTCACATGCTAATAATCATAAGCTGTTGCTGATAACTGTGTTGTAATTAGATGTTAAGTACACTGTTATTAGGAATTTGAAGTATTCAGGATAGTATGAGCATATAATTTCATGTCGTGGGTAATAAGATGGTTATGATATTATTATGACTATTTAGGTCAGCATTTTAAACAGTTTGGTATTTTTCCTTTTAAGTACTGAATTCCCAGCAGCTGATTTAGATTCTCAGTGTCATTTTCTTTTTCAGATGAAATGAGCATTGATCAAATGTTCCCGTAATAAATTGTACACTGCTTTTTTCCCCCCAAACTTGCATAACTTACACAATAAGAATTTACTTTGTCTGTGTTGCTTGTGCTGTAGGCCAGCTTTAACAGAGGGCTTGGTGCAACATCATAAACCATGAAAAGAATATTCTAAAGATGCACATATACAGTAATATAGCTCACTGCTGAAGATAAACAGCACATGGAAGCAGAAAAGCCAAAAATAATTTTAGGCAGTATGCTCAAATATCTAAAGTGTTTTAAGAACATATATTCATTATGGTTAGATGAGGTGACGCTGACCCAAAAGTTCATGCTAAGTCCTCCTAGGTGGTGTTCCATTTCAAGTGGATCAAAATGTTCTACTTACAGTAGATTTTGCTTTAGACCTAGTTCAGGGAAGTCTTTGTTTTTTGGGTATTAAATATTTAACCACATGCATATCCTTCAAATACCTGCAGACGTTTACATTTCATGTGTGCTCTTCTGACTCCCTGGCTACTCATATTCATGTTTCTTGCTTCAGGCAGGGTGTGGATCCATTTTCATTACTTACATTGTCACATCTTTCATTTGTTTTTATTGTTATTTGGGTGACGAGCTACTGGGATAGGGGAAAATGATGTGAAGCAGGGATGTGCACCATGGTTGATTTAACATGTAATCTAATAGACTTGTCAATCATCCAAATTAAAGATAACACCATAATGCTTTGGGAACATCAAGCAGACAGTGCATTAACACGTTGGAAGAAATATTACCTTTTGCCGTGAAAGCTGCTCCAATGTAAAAACAAATTGTGTCGTTGTACATAAGGTTTGCATTTATTAAATTCCCGAGGTTTGGCGGCTCTCAGGCTTCACGGAATCCATATTATTCAGCTTTTTAAACTGTATTTCTATAATGTCTATATTTACCTACATATCATAGATGCAGACAAATCTTGTAATATACTGTAAAGTACACAGTAATATACAGTGTGAAAAGTGTGCAGTATGAACCAACCCAAAGAGTTTATACATTGTATAACTGGAAACATGGGGATTCTGTTCACTTCAACAGCACTGCTGGCACTGATATCACTGGTATGCACTAGTACAGTATATAAAAAAGATCACTGGCTCACTAGATCAGCATTTGGACAGTGGAGTGTCACTGTCCAGTCACTGATGGTATTGCCCATTAAAATGTTTTTACTGGGGTCCTATTGGTTTATATAACCTATTTTGGTTTCATTGCTCCACTGTTCATAATTTCCACAATACAGCTGTTTGAAAAGGTTAACGCAACCCATAGTTACCGTTAATACATAATGTTATTACTTAACAATTCATAAGAGCATTAAGAAATGGGGTGAAAGGGAACGTTTTTTTAAAAAATAAGGTTCGACCGTAGTAGCGATTTTCTCTTTTTGTGTTTTGTTAACAAACAGTTTTACTCATCTGTATCAATATTATTAATAACTATAATACTAATAATAAAAACAACAATAATAAGCTTCACAAGTCCCCCACACTCTTTAAACATATTGTATACCGTGTGTGCATTTATACTAACACTAACATGGACATATGTCTCTTAGTGTCTCATAGTATTTCTTAAACTTACACACAGTAAAGGCAACAGCAGAAAACCAGTAGCTGAAGCAGCATACTGAAAGTGCTATAGATTGTTTATTGTTTAGGATAATCTGAAGACCCCAGTCTCTGATTATCCTTCAGAGCCACAATGTCTGCTGTCCAGCTGCCAATTACTTGATTGAACAAATTAGTGGTTTAGTAGATCATGATTAACATGATCATTAGCTGCTAATTGTAGACATCTAAAGGCGTGTATAATTAGAACTCTCCAAGACCTGGGTTGGAGAGCTCTGGTCAACACTGGAATTTAGTCTTTGATGGATTGAAGATCTAAATGATAGTCTGAGGAGGTTTATTGACATCTACTCACTTTTTATCCTAGTAGCACAATAAAGCTTTAGTTAAGTGAGAGAACATTTAATTGCACAAACTATCAAGTATCAAAGGACAGTCACATTGCTATTCTTTGAAAGCTTTTAAGAAGTAAGATTAGATGGGATTCTTGGATGAAAAAGCAATCTTATCTCAAAAACTGTTCTTGAATCTGGGCATTTGACAAAGGCATATCAAATTCACTTTCTAGAACACACCATCGAGAGTGGTTGTGTATTTTGTTCTATCTTCAACTGTACATTAATATTAAACTTTACTGGATTAAGTAAAAACATTTATATTACTTTTCACTTTAACCTGCTTGGCCAAAGGGGTGACACAGGTGACAAGGTGTTGAGAACCCACGAGTATGATGATTAAAGAGGCTGTTGTAATGATGACTCATTAGGCCAACATCTATTAACTGTAGGCTCACATTTTCCACTAGGTGACGTCTTGTACCTATGAAGAAATTGGATCACCATCCACCCATTTTCTAACCGCACTATCTAAACCAAAGTGGCAAGGGAGCTGGAGCCTATCCCAGCCATCAACAGGCAGGATACGCTCTGGAAGGGATGTCAGTCTATCACAGGGCAGACAGACACTAACATGCAAACACACTCACAGCACGGCCGATCTTCACAGAAGCCAGTTAACCTACAGTCCAAAGACCCAGCATGTCTTTGGACTGGGGAAGGAAGCTGGAGCACCCAGAGTTAACAAGAACACAGGGAGAACATACAGACTCTAAGCAGGTAGCCCCTAGGGAATTGAACCCAAGGCCCAGCACTGTGAGGCAGCAAATCTAATCACTGGAAGACTACCACCCAAATTTTTTTTTGCAGTATTTGGTAGAAAAGAGATTATCAAAGCAACATTCAACTTAAAAAAATCTTGGTGTATTATTTGGAAGAACTATACATTTTTTGTGAACAAATGATTGTTTCCCCAAACAATAAAATACACAAGTTACCATTCCCCAGTCTAAAAGAAGCCCACTCCCCCTTCTCCCTGAATAGTACTTCCCTCCCAGTTCATATGGCCTCCTACAATGATGGTCAAACAGCTACTTTACAACAAAAGAGAGGCAGGATTTTGTGTACCTGATGTACACCTACAGACTCACACCTACACACAAGGTTTTCAGTGGATCACAATGGCAATAGTAAATGATCAAAGTATGACAAGTGTCATCCGTCACTGTGGCAGTAAGGTGGATAATGACTTTTGGAATCAGTGGTCTGCTGCAGGTTTCTGAGTAGGCTTAACAAATGCTTTCAATCTCATAGATCACAATATGCCACCTTCTGAGATGTTAAATCATGAATAGGACACGTTTGGCGTGAAATGGTTCAGGAACAATCACTTTGAAATATGGGCTATTTATCATCATAATAAGGGTCAAATCATTGGCTTTTTAAATAGATATTTGAAACCCTGTAATTTAAGCTATTTATGGCCTGACGCAGGTCACATGAAAAAAAAAAATGAATGGGCTGTCACCTCCTCAGTCCGGGTCATGAAATATAAGTAATAGTCTGTTTTTTTTGTGAAATGCATAAATTATCTCAGATTTTGTCAGTTCAGCACCCATATTGGAGCAATCAGTTAAAAATGATCATGGCTTTCAGGAAGAAATGGAAGGGTGCTGGCTTCTTTATAGCCTTGACCACGTTTGGCTTTTAAATCATGATTCACAATCTTTCACCTTCTGAGATGCCTATTCATGAATAGGACATAGTCAGTGCAATACAGCTTAAGAATGCTCAGTATGAAATATGAGAAAATTATTTTTAGAATTGGGTGCTGTAGGTATTTGAAACCCTGTAATGTCCATTTCTAGGAAGTATGATGCAGGTCACATGTAATAACCTGTTTAACATCATTTGATCCCATGTTCCTTATAGCATATGAAATACATACAAAATATTGTAGATACATGAAGTGGACTTAATATTAATAACAGGAGTACAAGCGTGGTCTTAATCTGAAGCCATTTCTTTTGTCAGTTCTATTGATCAATTAATCTATCCATAAGTGCATTTGCCGTCTATTTATCCTGGTGAGCTTCTCCTGTAAAATAATGCTTTACAAATAAAGGCAGGTAGGTTTTAGGGTCTTGGAACACTTCTCCAACACATTAGAAATGGGAAGATATAACATTGGTCGGGTTTTTTTTTACTTGAATCCGTGTCGACATTTTTTTACTGTAGGTGATCAAGTCCCACATGCCCTGTCACATAGGAAAGGGTTACCCTACAGTACTAGCACTGTGAAAGAGCAAAAAAAAAATAAAGTGTCAGGTACCCCTGAGGATAGGAACATGTAGAAAAATAAAGAGCATATGTCAGGTATAAAAATATGCAAGGAAAGAATAAAATGAAAGACCAGAGTTGATCTTCGCAGTGGGAAATAATCTCAGTAGAGAACCATGTAGTTATGTATGGTACCTAACAGGGTGGCGGAAAGTTTCTGACCCACTGCTCACCTTGCAGAGTGATGCCCTTACTGTATATAGAACATAGTGGAATTTATGCGACAGATTCACTCTCTCTTTCAGAGTTTTAGTCAGTGTGTTTTTTCACACTTTTGAAATAATGATTTATGAGACAAGTGTTTCAGAATACCTTCTCTCATTTCTGATATTAATTGTAAAAACCTAGTGGTATACAGTATACAGTATGTGTTGAAACAGTACATCTTGAGAGCTGAAATTAAACGGCAAGTGTTTTAGCATTAAAAATACTTTCCATAATGTAAGTTGCAGTTCTCCCTGTGTCCCTTCGGGGTTTCTCTGCATACTCTGGTTTCTTCCATCCTCCCAAACTCATATCTGCAGATTAATTGGCTGTTTTTAAATTGTCCACTCCATAAGGAAGGAAGCTGAATGTCCTAGCTCATTAATCCAACCTGTCAGTGGCTCTGTGCCTCACTGCCAGCACTCAGATTGAAGTATGGGTTTGTATTATACAATACTCAGTAGGCACCTAACATGTAAAGAGATGGGGGTATTAGCAAGATGTTTTATTTTAGGCAGAATTAAAGGGCCTTCAATGACCCTCTTAATGAGAATGTTATACCTTAAATGGGTCAATCACTGATTTCCTTGTAGTGGTTATGTCTGTCAGCTGTGTAGAAGTGAGCACCTACTTTTGAAATTAATTTAGCAAATGTGGTCATTTAGAGAGAAGAGGTCTCAAGCAAATATACGAACGTGTGTGTTTGTTTGTAGTTTGTAAGACAAAAGAAACAGCTTTTTCATTAGGATCTGCAAAATAGTTGCTGCTAATTTAGAAACCAATGCAACCAACGTTCCATACACTACATGCAACTGTGTCTTATTAAACAGTTGGACATCAGCTTTTAATATGCAATTTATTTTATTCAGAACAAGATGAAATAATTTAATGATGTCTCTGTATTAAGTTAAATGAATTTGGTCTTTCATGGAGTGACTCACAGACCCTACAGTTAGAAAGCAGTTGCTTTGGTTTTGTTGGAAACATCACATCCAATTACAAAGATACGTAAAACCCAAACTTAAACCAGTCATGCCACTATTTAATTAGAAGCAAGCCTAACCACTAGGCTAGATATCACTTGTGTTTCTGGAAGATTAATTTCAAATATTATTATACATCTTATCAAAGATCTGTTAGTGGTTATGCAGTACCCTCAAAGCACACTTCAGTAATCTATATTATATTAATTACTTGACAATGATCTTTCTGCCATCTAAAATACACAGCGAGTACAACACAGTCTGCACTGAATAGGATAAGACAGAGTACTGTATAATGTGGTAAAAAAGGATTGTGAAGGATCCCCCTGAGATTATAGGCTTTGTTTGGGGGTTCTCATGAGCTAGACCCCTTGCCACGCTGTCTGTGCTTCTGTAGCAGTGGTAATACCCCCACCCGGTCGGGGCCGTGTGGCTGGCAACACACATTAACCGCCTTCCTTTCACTGGCGTTCGACACGGAAAGCGACCGGTGCTGCTAGAGACATGTTTCCAGTTGTAACCTACTGCATGCTCTACCAGAGTATCTCGTAAGTAATAAACTCTGCCCCCTCCCCAAAGCTTTCTGTTTCACACTCTTTGTGCTCACTGCCCCTGGCCACGGTGAGGGTCTCTGGCAGAGCTCCGGCACGGCTCTCACGGGCTCTTATGGGGAATCTGGTGCTTCCAGGTGCAGCCAAGTGATTGACCTCGCTGTGAGAATGTGAGGAGCGCACTTCTCTGAATGCGGCTCCTCCGCCCTCAGGGCGACTCAGACCCCGGTCTCCAGTCGAACGCTCTGCTACAGTCATATAGGAATTTCATATAAGGTAAATCTAGAGCCTCCTGGATTTCTTATAAAAATGTCATTATTTTTGTTTTATTTTGAAATGGTTAAGCCTGGTGGGAACTTGCACAACAAATACCAAGGTGTTGGCACCTGACAAGTAAATATGGTTGTTGAAAATCACACAACAGTGCAATACATCTGAACTTTTGTCATAAGAAAGCGATATTTCTGAGTCATATTCACAATCTTCACTTAAGTGCAAAGAAATGCTAAAATGCACCGCAGCAGGACGGCTGTAACACAATAAGTAAGATGATAGCTGCTTTATCCAGCATACTGTACCTAATGTCAGCAGAGTTTCTACATACTGTGGCATCAGCATTGAACATATATTCAGCACATTTCAAAAAGGTGAATGCTTAAATAAGCTGCAAGAATAAATAATTGAAAGTAGGTAATACTGTATGATGTTGACTTCTTAAAAATGAGGATGTAATAAGAAATATATAGTACTTAAATTCTGTAAAAGAAAAACGGATGGACATTTTTGGGGAAAAATGCTCTTTGTCCCCATTTGAAAATAACAGGTAAAACAGGTTACAAACCATCAAAAAGGTTACAGAAACTAGTAAAATGGCATCACTGGCCGTGTCTTTGAAATTAAGTAAGCCTTTAAACCCGTCTGAAAGCTGAAGATAGACTGGAGGCATTCTGAAAAATAAAAATCACATTTGTCTGTAAAAATGGACATGATTATGAAAAACTGAACTTTAATAGACAGACTCTAATTTTCTCTTTCTCAATCTTTTCTGATCTCGGAAACAATACCGTTACACACTGAAGGGTGCCAGCTATTCCCTGACTATTCTCATGGTAATGTGAAATGACAGACTTTTTTTCTGGGGCAGTGTTTTGTCTCTGATTGAAATGGAATATTGTTAAAAGAATGCCGAGGTTGAGCTTCTTTAGAGAGGGAGGTGAAAAAGCATGTTTTGTGTAATGCAGATTGGTAAAAGTGTGAGTAAATCGCTGTTCATGCAGCGTTGTCACAGTCACGGTTCGCTCTCTGATTCTCTCACTTTGCAAACATGCTGTAGGACCTCAAGTCCTTATTAAAAAGTCCTTATTTCTAATTTAAGAAAGTCCTAATTGAAAAAAAATATATATTATGAAGTGGGAATTTGTGTCATCTGTGATTTACTTCCACAATGTGTATTCATAATACACATACTGTAGATCTATAAACTGGTTTAATGTCTGTGGTGAAAATCCATTGGCTGTTAATCCAGCGTTGATCACTGACCAATCTGGTAACACAGGGTTTTTTACAGTGCTGGAGTCTTGGTGATGTTTGATGTCAATAAATCATGATGACTAATTAATATACAGTATGAATCCCAGGAAGAGTGCAGGCAGAAGAAAAGTGATGTACAACAACATTCTGGATGCACTGAAAGGGCTCTGAAAGACCTTCAAGAGGTGTGTCATTGCTACACTTTGTTACTTCCCTCCATCTGTATGGGAGTTAATTTCTGACTTTGTGTTTGTGTTACTCTTATCCAATACACCTATTGTATTGGGATGCTGAACTATGTGCAACAGTGCTCACACGTGACTGAAGTGTTTATTGCAAACAGTCAGGATTTACTTGAGCGTGACTGGTGTTACCTAATGTTCACTGCTGCAGATAATGCATGTCACCATTGACACCAGACGTCTACTGTATGTTCAAGGGGTTTATACTTGTCTCCTTAAAAATTAAGATGCCGCTGTGTCTCTGGCTGCATGCAGTGCTAGTGAAGAACTGGTTTAAATAAACTGGTGATATTCCAGTGATGTCATATATTTTTCAGCTTATCCTTTGCGTTTAATGAAGATGATTTGGGCAAAAGTTTAACAGTCTATTGCTGCAGAGGTCAGGACATGTAAATGAGATGCCTTTTGTTTCTGGGTTAATGAAAACGTCCTTTTTAACAGATTAGGCAAAGCCATCCCTCTGAGGATCACCGACGTTGCAATAAACCTGCCGTTTGATTAAACGTACAATTGCAGACAATTATAAGACAATGGAGCAATCTGCTGTGATCACGATTTGTCCATTTTAATTTAATGCACGTAATTAACGGAGAAAAAGGAAATAAGTTATTAACATGGCAAATTCACAGGGAGCATTGACAGGCACATTTCGTTTGAAAACAATGTCATATGCAGGAAATTTTTCAATGTTTTTATAGTATTATTTTTCCTAGTGTGGTGTAGAAGACAGTGTCAAACCCGTGCTTTTGCCTCAAAGCTGCTTGGCTGACAGGCTGTGTGGCCTATATTTAGTGATGACAAGCTGCTGACGTGACTACGACTCATGTGCTTCCTAGCTTTGCCGAGGATGTAAACAGCCATGAGTTTTGTTCACATTGCCCGGGGAAGAAGGCTGGTCTTTTCGGAAAATAAGTCGGAAAAAGAGCTGGAACTTGAAAATCAGCCCTGGACACCTTTGCCAGGCTTTGAAATTCCAGTCTTCATTTACCATTATAGATATTACATGGGTGAGATACACATGCTGAAATTATATTTCAGTGAATTCTGCTACATTCGCTTAACAACACTGAGTAGAAATGTATTTTGCTCAGTATTTGCACTCCTTCTGCAAGGGAACAAGTAGAGGTTTATTCCAGCTGAAACTAGAAGAAAAGAAGCACTATTTCATCTGTGGAGCCTTCTTCGGAGGTCACCCAAAGAAGACTCCACAGCCAAAACGTGTTTTTTTTCTTCTCTTTTCAGCATGGAATAAACCTTTACTTGTTCCTTTCCAGCCTACTTGAACTACTCCTCCTGTAATGGAGTGGGTCCAAGAACAATGTGTATTCTTTAAAAAAAATAGAAAAAGCACATTTATAATGAGAGAGACAGAAAGTGCTAAGATGCTAAGATGCTTCTCATTCAGCATCTCCTATTTAATATGCCTTTTTGTAGATTGTTGAAGAAAACTGGTCATATCACGCAGAAAGTGGTAGAGTAACATAATGTTACTGTTTGATTAGCACACTGTTAGATTGCAAAGGGTAACTGTTGTCCTTTCGTGTTGTAAGTCAGCCCCTGCTGGCTGACTGTGCTAGTCGTGTTTGACTATGTACAGCACTGATGTGCAGAAAAGGTTAGTGACTGAAAGGTGGTTGCAGAAGAAGCGGTGCTGTTGTCGAGTGAGCGAGACCCATCTATTGTGCTCTTGCAGGTCAAACGTGCCCGAGCCCTCTGTCCCCCATCAGCTCCACCTTTTGGAAGCGCCGCAACTAAAGCTGAAAGAGCCCCCAGTAGAGAAAAGATCAGGAAGCTGCTGTTGCAAGAGAGGCTCTGTGCAGCTCCTTCATGAAACGTCTGACATGACGTCCTCTGGAGTTGATGAATCTATTTTCAGAGACTTGAAATCTTCTGTAAAATGCTGTTAGCGTGGAATATGAAGGCAGACCTTTCATTTCAGACAGTGCTATTTGGAGCTGCCAATCACAGAAGAGGGAGAGAAGAAGTGCAGGGATGAAATAGTCCTGATTTATTTGGAGTGTCTCCAATGGGGGGGGGACTCACAGCCATTGGGCTGGAAGTGTTTTCGTGGGTTTGCTACAATGTGCCGACAGCTGGCCCACATACGAGAACAAAAGATGAAAGGCACACTTCGTTGTAAGGCGATCACAAAACACCTTCAGAGAGACCACAGAATTCTCAGCCTTGCTGCAGAGCTGGCTGTGTGAGTTGTGCTCCATCCAAACTCCTTTTGCATTTTCCAAGCCCTGTGGCTCAAGACTCAGCTCTGGGTTTCATGCCAGTTTGCCTGCACTGCACTGCACTTCTGAGAGTCTGAAAGTGCAGCATGATAACCTAATAGACTGCTGTTGCAGGGTAATTGCATGAGGTGGTCTGAACACTGAAAACTCCCATGTGGTAGCAGAGTTCTTGTTCTTGGGATCTGTGATCTTACAAGTTTTTTCAGGCCTCACTAAGCATATAATTGGTTGTTAACAAGACAGGATCTTAAGCTCACTTGGATGCTTTCCATCTAATATGAACATCATTTCCTTTTACAGAAGGGAATGAGCACCGAGGGGTTAAATTACTGTACATCAGTCAGTTCAAGTAATTAGTATGGACAAGCAGTTCAGAATATTCAGGACAGTGTGGCCCTCTGCCCTTTAGATAACAATGTTAAATTATCCAAGTCTGAAACTCAGTTTTAGAAGTAGTTAAAACGCAGATTCTGCTACTGCACGCCGTCAGTGTAATAGTTCTTTTTAATGTGCACAAAATGCCATTATCCTGTATGTATATATTAGAAACCACTGGTCTTTTAATCTAATGGGCTTCTGGAAATTCCTTATGTAAATCTGCGAACGTTCCTTTATATCAGAGTGCTTACCAATTTCTAATCTGTTTTCACCTGCTAAAAGCTGAAAGAACAGCTGCAGTATCTCATGCGAATTAAACATAATGAGAAAATGCAAATCTTTGATTTAAAAATCACCTGCCTTTTGCACGAGTTTCAAAAGGCAACAAAATAACATTCCTCTCCCATTCTGACTATGTACAGTGATCTGAGGTTTTTTAAGGAGAAAAGCAAAAAGAAAACTAGTAGCATTTTTGCTTTACTCTTGAAAAGCTGCTGAAAAAAGTATAGTTTCGTTTTAGAACAAAATTTCACTTGAAGTGAATTATCTCCCATTCCTCCCAGTCAGATTGATTAACAGTTATCAAAGCTGAGTTCAGCAAAAAATTAAGTGCAAAATGTGATTGTTTTATTTCTGTAATTTATGCATCTCTGGGGGATAAGATTTTGTTTATTATCACTAAAACTGTTTTCAAGTTTCCCCTCTAGAGGACAGAAAACTACATGAGTGAAGCTTGATTGCAGTTCAAAGCAGAGAATAGTCAATCCTGTTCCTTGGATAGTTTGAGCACTATTGTGTCCAGTACAGTAAAGATGTCCACAGTATTATGGTTGTGTTTCTGTTTACCTTTTATTCTTTGAGCTGTTTGAAAATTCAGAATAGAATGAAGTGTAGTACTGTACATACAATTTTAGGCCTTTGTTTGCAGTAGATTGATTCTAAGGATAGTATATTAATATACCTGTATGAATGGCCTTATCTCCTAGGATTTGACTTTGTTCCATTAGTTGACTAAATTGAAATGTTGCATCCTGGTCACATGTCGGATACGGGCCAGGTGGATATAAGGACTTAATAGAAGATTTTGGGACATTTGTTTGTACAATTTTGCTGTTAACTCTAAAATTAACTCTGTTAATTCTAAAAATTCTAATTGTAGTTCACAGTATATATTTTTCTCCAATGGAAACGGAACATGTGTACTATATTTGTGGCACTTGTGATACGCCTTAGATAAATAAAAGAACTTCCCATTTCAATATTTCCAAATCCTGTATACTGCATCTGGCCGCCTGTATTTTATGTATTTTGGATGAAACTTTTCCCATGTTTTTAGGGATTTACTTGGATTTCGTATGGTTTTATATGCATTTGGGAAGTGCAATGAAACTATGCTTTAAGAGAACACAAAGTAACATACAGGGGCAAAACATGCAAATCGACACAAACCTCTGTCACTGTGTTGACTCCGTGTGGCTCCTGCCTAAGACTGCTGCTGCGGTTCATGAGTTAATGAGATGGGACAAAGATGTTACCATTCCAACTTGTCCATTTGCATTATCATTACTGGCAGCATAAACTGGCTCTAATGAGTTCCTAATCAGGTGGCAATGATCCAGTGATGAATAATGAAGGTTCATTAGATAAATCATTAAAAAAATTGAGAACATGCAGAGGATATATGGAGAAGAAAATGACAGGGTGAGGCTTTTTTTATAGTAAATAGAGAGTAGGGGTTGATATTCTAATGTGCTAAAGCGCTGTGAAAAGAGTTGAAAGGTAGGAGTACATGCCAGGTTACACAGTGCTCTTTCTCTCCATTTGGAACCAGAGTGTTTATAGCGAAGGGTCTTTGTATACATTAGAAGTGGAAGGACAGTCACATCATCCATACAGTAAGTACTGCTGTGTAGTTCTGCAGCAGTGCACCTTCAGTATGCTGATAACTTTTGCATACACGATTTAAACACAGAAGACTTAGGTTGTGCCAAAGACTGAGCAAACGCCTGGCAGGTGACTTTTAATGAAGCTGAGTTCTAGTTTTACATACAAGTAGTAAGAACAACCTATCAATGCAAATGCGAAACACAGAGGTATCATTTGTGTTAACAAAAATTAGCATTTGCTGGCATGTGAAGTCTTCTGGACAATGTGGGGAAACAATTAAATATGCTAATAAATCGATAGTGTAAATACAGTAGTTACATGTTTAGAATTTAAACTAAGGGATGATGTGCTAAAATTGTCTAATGCACCAATAACTCCTCATTTTGAATATTGTGTATAATTTTTATTGCTGTGTTTTAGAAAGGATATTGCTGCTTTAAAACAGCCCAGAGAAAAACAAAAAAATCCCCAGATTCAGGGAATGACCTACATTGTACTGAACCTTTTTAGTTTTTAGAAGAGAAGATTAGGAAGGAACCTGATCCACGTATTCAGTACCCCTGCAAACTCAAAAGCAAAGTGAGTCCAGTGGATTTCTTCAGAATGCACAGTTAAACACAAATGGAAACTCTGCGGAAGTGCATTTACAGGAAGCACGTCTTTGCACAGAGGGGTGTGGGAGTGTGGAACAAGCAACCCAACCATGTTGTTGAAGCTGATACCCTGGTTTCTCCTGATATGAAGATAAAACTCCTAGCTACTGTACCAATCAAGCTAAATGGGTTGGTTGACCTCTTGTATATACAGTACCCATTCTTATGTTCTTCCATACTGTAACCCAATTTTTATTTTTCTATTGTAAGCAAAGATTATTCAATGAAGAATTCCCAGCACTTTTTTTTCCTTTCAAGTGGTATATGTATATTTTCCCCCAAAATAAATAACGATACAGAAAGATGCTTGTTAATACATGATTTTGCTGTGTTTATTAATTAAATTGAAATAGCATTTCATAGATATCTAAAGCATAACTGATCAATCTGTGAAGTGTAAGAATAACATTTGCATTATGATTACTTGTGTAATCATAATGTAAATGTAAATACTTGTGTAATTTGCATAACATTTCAGGAAATGCAAATTAACTTTTTATTCAGACATTGTGTTTTATTTCTTCCTTATCTTATTCCACATTGTTTTACAAACACTTTTGAAATTTTATGCACAATATTATTATTTCTAATTTATCAGTATCAATAAAAGATGTGTAATGAACTAATAAATGACTATGTGGCAGCAACACAAGAAAGGGCTGAGCAGACATTCTAGTGATTGTTTAAATACCATTGGCATTGCTAGACATTTACTGAAAAATTAATAAGCCCTGCATCTCTGCACATTTTCATTAATAAACAATGCTTAATGACCTGTATGTTTTGTTAGTCTTTAATTAATACAACATAATGATCTGCAATATATTTTTTTATTATTATGATACCAATTCACAGTATGTTGTGAAAATTAATAGATGCTACAGTATATTTCTGCATTTTTTCATTAGTGAGCAACAATGTTTTTTGTTCTTTTTAATCTTTTTTTTTCTAAATCCATATAATGTGCTTTTTTCTGGTTATGATTGGTAAACATTTCTGATGCTCTGTGATTAAATGCAGATGAACTCAGTAAACGTGGATTTCGGAAATGTATTACATAGTACACACCCTGACTGTCTAGCAGTTAGCAGCCTTTCTGTGCTCTTGAATAATTTCATCACTTACAGTACATAAATTCACATTTCAAAACATGTACTAAATAAATCTAGCAGGGGTTTCATGTTTCTGATGGCTTTAGAATGCTGTACAGTAGTGGCCATTCTGTAAATGGAATTGAATTTCAAGTATTGTAGTTTTCTATGAGCTTCACCAGTGAGATCCCTGAGCGGACCTGTGAAGCGAGAGGAGAGAAGGTGCAGAATTCAGATCCCAGCCAAGTGAAATCTGGTTCTGCAAGAAGCAGTGCCTTATCAGACCCTTTCTAAGCCCGCTTCCTGGCATTTATTCATTCAGACTTGAAGCTTCTTCGGGCCTCACAGAAGCCACCTGCTGAAGGAAAATCTTTCACACTGTTGCTCTGCTCACTTCCTTGTTTCAACTACCGAACTTTTTGTTAGAAGTTCAAAATGTCCAACAAGTGTTTTTCGGCAGAGTACAGTGAGTATTGTATTCAACTGAATATTTGAAGCATCTTAAACGCAACCCTTGTCAAGTATGAAGGTTTTTTTCAAACCCAACCACAGCTATTGAAGACGGTGTTCTAAGATGTGAATGAGAAAAGCATATTGGAGTGGGGAAAGGGTGATTAGACTGAACATTGTTTTGTGTCTGAGCAGAGTCCCTTTTGGAAGAAAGTTTGAAGTATAGAAGAGCTCCTTCATGTACAGTATGGTTCTCATCTGACCTGATCTTGATCTGTTTGAGCTGTTTTCCCTGTGGTCTGGATGCCTGAAAGATTGAGATACTGTATAGAGGTTAACCTGAGTGCTTAGAGAGTTTAAGGGTAGAAATTGAACATAAATAATAAAACATAAATCTAATAGAGTCATTTAAGTGTTGTAGGTTCTCCATTTAAAATAAATCACTTTGCAAAGCAAACATGTCCTAAAAAATGTGTGAAAGCACCATCCAATTGTTGAAATATCACCCCCGAGGAGAGAATGAGACCCATGGACGTGCTCCTCTCACACGCTTTCCCACAGAGCCATTTGTTATATGACGTGTTGCTAGCTCCCCAGTGCCAGCTGGAAGAGTTGCACATTTCTCACTGATGTTGCCAACAAACCCACAGGGGTCTGGCTGGTTATACCAGGCACAGTTATCTTCAAAACTGAGAGAGCCGTGGTCATCCTCTGCCAGTGCTTTCTCGGTGGCACTTTTGTACATTAAAGATTGAGGGTCCAACGTGCATTCTGTAGCTCACTCTTTAATCTAAGCAAGTCTGTAATGTGTAATGTCACTTTGTGAAGAAAGTGAAGCTTAGTAGTACCTTCAAACATGGTTCTCTTCTGTATGTGGTGAAGAATTGACTTGGGAATCAACAGTCATGCTCTTTTACTGTTTAAACCACTTGGGGACGTCCAGGTAAAAGCTTCAGATTGGATGTTTTTAGTTTTGAACAGAGGGCATTGTGATGGGTGGGTACTTTATAATAAAAGAAACAAGTAAACTTGGGTATATTTTAGGACTAAACATAGGAAGCACATCCTTACACCAAGAAAAGTTATTGATAGTGTTTTGCTTGGTCCCACCCCTTTTGTAACAGCAAAAATACAGTTGCAAATTCAAATGAAAGGAGGTGACTTTTCATCTGTTTTTGTTTTACTTGCTAATGTTTAAGTTACAAACATAAGAGTCAACATACTTTGAAACTGATAGGACTTTTAAGATGATTTGCAAAACCTCTTGGCCCAAACTAAACTCTTCTCGTTTCTCAAGGTGTAAATTCATTGAGCGACAGTGTAAGCATGGCAGAGACAAAGGGGCTTTATTTTCAAATCTCCTGGACCAGACAGTTTTGGAAAACATGTGTGGAGTTTTTCTGGAGTTAAAAAAAAATCTGGGAACAATTGTGAAAGGATTGTTTCAAGTATATTTTATAAAAATGGTTTGTTAGTTTTTTTTGCTGTTTCCATGTTTCCGGGTAGCCCAATGACAAGTCTACCAGAAATACAGTACCAGAGTTTCATAACTGTATTTTGTATTTCAATTGAGCACATCGAAAAAGTGACTTATTAATCCGTCCTCTCTAAAAGGTTATTTATGCCATCATAACTGCTACATCTTTAGTTATACTCTGACACATTCATGTAGTATTCAAAATCCTTTTTTTTTTTTTTTATTCATACCTTGCGTTTGTGGTTGATGATAGGCTCGCCGTTCCTACAGTGTGTACTGAGCAGCAAATTGGGAAGAAAGGGTTTTGGTCTTTGGGCTTGTAACTCTGGCTCTTGTAATCTTAAGTAGATATTTGCACCTGCTGAATCACTGACAGAGGTGCTGTGTGTGGTGTACAGTCGTTCAAGATCTGTCACCAGAACTGGGGCCTGTGGCCAGACTACTGTATCTGGTCAGGCACAGATCCATTCAAAATGCTCTACAGGAGAAGTCGGCTTGCTATACTGTATGTGTTAAGAAGAGAGGCAGGTTTTAATTCAGACTTTATTCCGAGGGCAAACGTGTCACGTACTAAACTTCCATGAATCCCAATTTCCTTATCTTAATAAGCCGTGGCATAATGCGTTTACCAGCTACCATGCAATGTTATTAATTTTATCTTGGATACTTCAGGTACAGTCTGAACAGTTCTCCCATTTGACTAAATGTTTCTGAGATAGTGTGGCAGTAAACGACTACTGATTCATTTAGAATCTGCTCAAAGACATCTACAGTATGAAAAGCTGTATATGAAATTTGCAATAATGGTTCTGAGACTAAAAGCTGCAAAACCAGATGTTTTCATTAATAACTGTATCTAGCATGAGTTCCGTGGGTGTAGCTCATAATAGGCAAGTGTACATAAAAACATTAAAATCATATTGTATGGTACCGTATAAAGCAATACTTCTGTTAGTCTATGCATGAGGGTTCATGCAGTCTCTCTCCATAGATTCATTTTAAAATTTCATTATGGTGTATTTTGAATTCTGAAATGATTTTCAACAATTTAGCATTCACTTCAACATAATTCTCTCTTAATAATCCAAATTGTGGATTACAGTAAGTCATGGTTTTATCAGTGACTACATTGAGATTTTTAGATTTTTTTTTTAGATTAAGGTTTAAAGTATCTTACAGAGGCTAGGAAAACATCTATTTAATGTTTGTGGCTTTTCTTTTTTAGATTGTCTGTCACGAATCATTTGATGTTTCTCAAATGACTCTTGCCTTTTTTTGCAAGGTGCTCGTAGGATGAGAGATGATTCAATTATGACTTGCAGAAATGCAAGTCATCACATATGGAAAACAAAATCTGAATGGACACCATCAAACTCATCACTAATTGATCTGGAGAGCAAGCTTCACATTACAGTCTCTCAGTGCCACCCAACAGCATACAGTGTGTGAAGGCTTTGACTCCTACAGTATGATGCCACATCATGATAATAGGAGGACAGCACACTTTATTCTAAAGTTAAAAAATATAATCAGGGTCAAAAACTCAATAAAAAGTGGCATTCCTTAAAATAAATATTTTCTCTAATGGCTTTAAAAGCACTTCTGATATTCTGAAGCGGTTTATTTTTAGTTCTGTTAATTTTGTTAACAATTTTTTTGAATACATTACTGCATACGGTAATGGATTTTAGCAGCAAGGGTGTTTTTTAGAGTTTCTCTTCTTGGCGTGTGAAATTTCCTTATCTGTGCCATCTATTTATACCCCTGCACAGCTTGCAGGATTCTCACATGAACCAATAAGGGACTTTCTTGCAGAAAATGTCAAATCTTCAAACAGTGCCAAATCCCACTTTAAAAACATCTCCCGTCTCACTCCTAGCTCAAGGAAGCAGACTCGGGGAGTTCAGGAGTTTTTTAAATAAATTAATGGCAGGAGGGTCTAGTCTTTGATTTCTTCTGACATGGCAACTGTAACGTTGGCTATAAGCATTATAACCATTTAGGAGAAAGAAAAAATAGAAAAACGCCCCAAGCTTCCCTTTCAAGGCTTCCGTACAAGCCTCAGCCTACTGCGTTTGGGGTTCAGTTTTGTACAGGACCACCTCGCTTTGCAGGGCATGATGCTTGTGATGAACCTGTGCCAGACATAAAAAGATTGCTGTACTACAGTATATACTAAAAATATGAGGCCCCGTGAGACATTTTCAATAGAATTAAAAAAGCAGTTTGGACTAACTGAATAACGCAATCTGTCGGCCATTGTCCTTTGCCCAGCAACCCCAGTCTGCTGCATGTTACAGTAACTGCATTGTCACCAGAATGACACTTCCTGTGTTTGGTGTTAATTGGCCAAACAGTCCTTGAGCAGAAGCAATTTGTGTTACAGGCTGCGTTTTGTGAAAAAGGTTTATGACTCTGTGCATATGGGAAGATTCCAGCAGCAGTTTGTGAAGTGCAAATTGGAAAAAGCTCTGGGTGTGTATGAAATTTGCCAAGTTTCAATTGAATAAGCACAACACTTCCTGAGCAAGACAGAGACAGTTTGAGTTATGAAAGCAAAATGGCAGCCACTACTAATGTCATCTTAAATTTTAATTGTGTGCTTGGAGAAGTGATTAAGTTACTGTATAGCCTGTATATTGGCAGATGACAAAAAGAAACAGTGGTCATATAAAGACCTTGATTCACACAGAGAGATGGAAGAATTTTCACATATTGGTATAACTATAAAGTTTGAAATTCACTTTTTGAAAAGGAGCAGTCTGAACAAAAGGTTGCTGTTCTGAAACTGGCCAGTGTGGGTGTAAAACCTATCCTCCTGAAACTTCCAGGCGCGCACTTCGCAAAAGGGTCTGATGACTAAATCCATCAGATTTCACTTCAATCAGTGGAGCACTTCATAAGACCGTTTCGAAAGCGTTTTCAAATACTGTACACCACTCGGGCTACCGCCCTTGGGGATACAGGACCCACACTTCAGTCACAGATCTAATGGCTGATCTCTTTCAGCTTACTGTACCTACCTCGTATGAAGTTAATGGAGTTAACTCCAGTGGCAGTCACAAGTGGTTTAAAAAAGGGATGAAAATATCATTTTTAATAAAATCCCAGCAGCCTTCACCAGCTTGGAATACTATTCATCCTTCCATTGGTTTTCTAATCACTTCCTCCAGTCCAGGGCAGGACACCAGTCCATAGCAGGGCAGACAGACGCAGACACAGACATACACACACACTCACGCCAGGGCCTGTTTTCCCAGAAGCCGGTTAACCTTCCAGTATGACTTGAGACAGTGGGAGAAAAGCAGAGGAAACTCGGCGCAAACACGGAGAGAATATAGACAGACTGTACGCAGGCAGCACCCCAGGTCCAGAACCGAACCCAGGGTCCCGGTGCAGTGAGGCACAATGCTAACCACTGCGCCACTGTGCCTCCCCTACAATACTGTAATACTCATTAAATTAATGAAAGCTTAATAAAAAAAAAGTCTTACAATATTATAGGTTTCCATTTAGTGGAAGCCTAAATCAATATGGGTATTATGGAAATATTTGTGGTTTTAATTGGCCTCAATAAAAAGAATAGTAAGAAAACACAAATTAAGTAAAACAAAGGGCAGTGCTACTTAGTCCTTCCACTATGAAATGCTATTTTTATTTTTTTAGTTTTAGTTTTGTTTTATTTGAATTTGCTTTGCTAGTTTCCTATTTAGCAAGTGTTAGATGTTATGATTTGGAGGAAGCATGCCTTAAAGGTATGGCTTATTAAAGCAATCCTTCCTCTTGGAATAAAACCGGAGTGTAATCTTTACTTAACTCAATGAGTTTACTCTGACCTCCGGATAATGCACATTAACACTGCTACCTAAATGTAATCCCCAGGATTATTTACTGCTACGTTTACTCATCTCGCTGTAAACACTGGGGAAGAAAGAGCACTTGCAGTGTTTGGGAAGTAATAAACACAACTATAAAGTTTCTGAGCTGGAAAATTATACACCGTGAGATTAAGGTGGCAGAATTGGACCCGAAGGCACTCGGGCTGAAAACTTTTCGTATTTAACGCCAACGATGTGTGTACCAGATAGTGGGGCTTTTTGGCCCATGGTAGGTTAGTCACTATAACAGGCTGCTGAAGGCTCCAGCCAGCCGGGTAATTTTATAAGCCACTGGTGATTTCCTATTTACAGCTTTGGAAATGAGTTTTGCAGGATTTAGTGCCTCCATGGAAATGTACAGCTATTTAATGAGTGAAGATTTGGGAACTTGATTACAACTTCCCACATATTTTATGCATAACCAAATTGAAACAAGACAGAGCATATCTTGACACAAAAAACTGCACTAACAAAGCACACGTAAAGTTAGACTAAGCAGAGTAAGCAGAGAGGAGGTGAATTAAAGACAGCCAGAAAAGAGGAGGTGTTCTCCCTGAAGCACTATGGCAATCTGTAAGATCTCTCTGTCTTTTTAAATCTCCCACTTAAAAACATATCCTGGGCATAGCAAAGGCTGACAGAGATAGGTCAGGAAAGTTCTAATCAAGACTATAGTTGGCACTAAGTTAGGGTTAGGGTTTGCAACTTTGCAGAGCAGTAGCATTTGTGTTAAAAATGAGAAAGAAATTCGTTGTACCATGGGAAAATATTTGGAGATTTTTTTTTTTTACTTTCATGACCTTTGTTAGAGCAACCATAACATGGACATCTGATTAGGTTTGCTGACTGTACAGTACGTGTCAGTTTAAGGACCTCTGAATATCGCCATGGGCCCATTTAAAATGATATTGAATGGTGAGGGGAATTCACTTGTGGGTTAATATGTATTGAAAACAAAAATCATCAATTGTAAGAAAATGTCGTCCCCCTGCAGGCCATTGTAATAAGTGATCAGATTGTAGAGACTGGTGATGCTTACAAGTATTTGGGACTAGTTATAGATACACATTTAAAATGTAACAAATGTTTTGAGATCATCAGTAAAAAGACGAACAAAAAAAAAGCTTCTTTCTTTAGGTGGTGTGAAATATTTGAACACTATTTACACACGATTTACACTAGTAGAAAACATTTAATCTGTCAGTGTGGCAGATTCTAATGAATACTCCCAGTTGTAATGGGTAGGGGGAAAACAGCAAACACTCATCTACTTTTTCTAATTGCTTTATCCAATTCAGGTCTTGGGGGTGCAAGACACGGCCTGGATGTGATGCCAGTCTGTTGCAGGGAAGACGCAGACTCTCACGCTCACAACTGGGCCAGTTGTCCCAGAAGCCAATAGCCAAACATTACAGTATGTAGTGGGATTGTGAATATTACAGCGTGAGGTCTGTTCAAATTTCTTCATTCCCTTGCAAATATATTAAATGCTATCTTGAAATCAAATACTTTTTAGCCCACTTTTACAGATAACACAGATGCAAACAATTGTTACCAAGAGAAACAAACGCTGTCTAGTTTTTGTGTTTCTTTTAGCTGAAGGCTGTGGATAAAAGAACAACTGGCTTGTTACATAATGGGACAATAGATTGATTTTTCTTCTCTGCCTAGGACTGAAATGAAAATATGATGATTCATTCTTGGATCCTGGTGTCTTGTCTCCTACAGTTTATGTGATCCAGACCTGGGGTTTAGTGTCCATGGGGTACGGTAGCTAATTTGACTTGTTTAAATTATTTTGTGAGGCCTGTCATGCAAAATGTGTTGAATGTGAACATTGTGATATGATGAGAGACCTTTTTCCTATTTTCTCCCTTAAAAATATTTTTATATGGGAGAGTGGTGTGGAAGGATGCACAGCTGAAAATCGTAGTTGTTCTTCGGGAAATTCAAATACCACTTGTCAAATGATACTGGTTCCTTTTAACCTGTAACATTGAGGATTTATATTTAATCTGTCCTCAATGTGTCATTCTCCATTGCTAATCGGAAAGCATATCCCCATGAAAAGACTATTTATTGAGGAACTCTCTAATCCCATTTTATTACCTATATTAAAATCATACAGTGGGCTGTTGCTCTGCAAACTTTTGCAAAAAGCAGGTTTTGTAACTTCATTTTATGGTTGAACAATTGTCTGAAACCCATTTGAAGGCGAGTTTCTTCAATTTCACTTCACAAACGCTAGCTGAGGTGTGGAAGAGCTCCTCCACAGCAGATGCAGCTGAAGGGTGGCTGAGTGATCCTTTCAGATTCTCCCCCCCACAAAACCAAAGGAATTCTTGCATTTCTTAATGGACCGGAAAACTTCTAGCCTTGCATTCAGTGAGACAATAAGAATATTTAGTTTACAAGTGAGAGGGGCCATTAGGCCCATCTACAGCAGTCTGTTGGAGCTTTAGTAGCTCATTTCTGTTCTGTGAAGGAAGTCAGGCTATCGGCTTACACTGCGTGGCTGGGCAGCTTCTTCCAGACTCGCTTACTCCTGTCACCACTGTCACCACTGCCACGTTTTTATTCCCGAGGATTTTGTACTTTTACTCTATCTTCCGTGCGGAAAAACTGGTCTGTCCGGAAGTTCAGCAAAGCTCTGAAATGAGTTTTGATTTGTTATGAAAAGGAGAGCAAACAAGAACACACACAGAGTACATCCTCCTGTAATGTCCTATGCCCATACAGTAGACTTAAAGACTTTTATACTGTGACCACCTCTCTAAGTTACTACAAATGTTGTGTTTAGGAGAGGGACTCTTGCATGTGAACTTCTGTAAAGATTTCCATACAGTACATAGCAGGAGGATATTTTTGACAATAGTTATCTCTGCCTTCCAGGCTGAAATGTCACGTTCTCTTGCTGTAACCAGAAGTGGTGTCTATCTGACTACCAGAGCACTCAAATTAAACTCTACACTTTCACACCTTACATATTTTACCTTTATTTTAGCATTACAAACATTACAAATAACAAAAAAAATAAGGAAAGTTTCCTTCTGGCACTTGTGAATGCTTTCTTTGACAGACTCATACATAATTAAACTTATTGTTTAAAACCGACCTTGAACAGAAAAATAAAACATTCTTTGAATAAAACATTAGGTCTTTTTTTTTTACCGAATAAGATTTCCAGCTATGCTGGAAAATTAGTCAAATAATTCAGATTCATCGATTGAAAGAAGTCTAGAGTTGCTGTAATTCAATTCATTGAAATATACAACACAAATAGTGGCTTGTGTCTGTCTGACCTTCAATAACAAAACCATTTATTGTCTTTGTATTGAGATGCAACACCTCCCTTGGTATCTGTTCTCTGTAATTGCAAATGACTTGCACTGAATTAAAATATGTTGTTCATTCATTTACAGGTTATTTCTTTTACGTTCACATCCTCATTTGAAAAGCTTAAAGAAAAGGAAGGATATTTTTATAAACAGTGGTTATGATTTATGTGTTACAATGTCTAATGCTACAAGAACAGTAAATGTTTCTGTTTGTGTGTACAAGGAGATGGGTTTTGTTAAAGATACAATGATACCTGACATACTGTTTATCTTCGGTTGCCCACAAAGTACAAGAGTAGGCTTATGACTAGATTGAATTGAGCTTGTGATTTTGAATAACCCTGTTTATGCTTCTGTGATTCCTAATCAGCTGTCACATGAATGTAGAGGACTTGCAGGCGTCATTATTCTAGACTGCACAATTTCTTCCTCAGTTTCAGATATCAGCATAAAGGGCTCTCACCAATACATGATTGTTTTTTTCTTTTTAGTCTGTTAGATGAGGCATAAGTCTAAGCGGTCATCTTATACACCCAGTTGTTTTTTTTTAAGATTCACTACACTAGTATTTTTTATCTTTTATTTAGGTACAGTAAGAAAAATGTTGCATATTTTGTCCTGCCCATGGCTAAACCTGAAATTCTATCATTTTATTTGGATGTAATAAATAGATCCAAATAATATACATTAAAGTGTTTTCAAATCCCTGGTCAAATTAGATTTGTCTTACTAAAGGTAGACCGCTATAGATTCAATAACCAAAATATTGACTTTAAAGCATCTGATTTCTCTGGTTCTCACTCTTTGTGATGTTTTTGTTAATCATTCCAGCTGCTTTTAGCAGACTCTCTGTGGAAAAATAAAAATTAAACACACAGAGAAATTATGTAGCTCAAATTTTACAGTTTCTGCAGGCTGTGGCCATTGCACCAGGGAAGGATAAATGAACATCACAAGACAGTGTGGTGAAATTGGATGAGAGAAAAGTTTGATATCCTAATTGCATTTTTCTTTCATTTTATATTTGGGCTCTCAGCCAAAATACAGTATCACCCTTCAGGCTAAAATAGGTTTCAAGGGAGAGTTACTGTACTTCCCAGATTCCAACTGTATGAACAACTTAAAGATTTATCTTTATGAAAAAAATGATCAACACACACACATACAGTAAGTATGCAATACATGGATTGCTAATTAACCGGGTATCTTTTAAGCATAAGGGATTTGATCAAGGGATTGAATAGATTTCAAGAGGTACGTGAATAATATTTCCATTCTTTCCTGTTCATACAGAAAGTGTTACAGCGTAACTAAATGATCATAAATGTGGGAGTGTGTTTTAGAAAGCCGCTTATTTCTCTCAAAGGTTGTGGTAACAGAGGCACGGGGTAAAGCAGTTGGAGTGAATCCATATGGAACATGAGTACAACATGCAAACTCCACCTCGAAAGTACCCAGTCCAGGATCGCACTTGGGACCCATGAGCTGTAGAACAGTGGCTCTACCTCCCACATTGCCAAGTTGCTACATTTTTTTATTTAATTACAAGATAAAAAATATATGCTAAATTGTTACCAGGGAGTTTTGCAAGGCAAAGGAAAGCCTGGCAGTAAGCAATTGTAGAAATCCAGCTTAATCATCAAAAAGGAAATAAACAGGAAACAAATGACATCCATACTGGGTGTGATTCTTTTTTCCAGGGTCAAAGCAACAAACATGATACTCAGCAAATGCACTTTTTAATGATGTAGATAGGAGATAGGAGCTTCCTTCAGTTTAAGGAGAAATGTTCAACAAAAGCATTTCTACTCCAGTTTGACCACACTACTCACCTTACATTTCTGCCAATACAAAGTGCATTAGTAAGTTAATGCGAGTATTTTCTCCATCAGTCAAAGTAATGACCATACAATGTCCTTATAGACATAGGCTTCTGTTAAGATCTGTAAAGCATGTAAGTGGGAAAAGTATCAGACTCAACAGTGCTTTGAATTTAAAGATTAAAAAGTGAGATTAAAATGGTGTTTAAGATTCAATTGGATCCACTTCAATTATTTTGAGAGCTTTCATTCACATTAAAAGATGGATAGAGAAACTCAGTGAATACAGACAATTCTTTCAAAGCCTCAGTTTCTCTGTTGTGTGTCAGCCTCACCTTCAAAAATAATTAGACATGGAGATAAATGATTATATATCTATATACAGTTGAGCTGAACTGAGACATTAAGTGCCACCCCCACCAATCAAACTGCATGAAATCCATTTGCATGGAGTTCTTTTATGCAAATCAACTCATTTTCATCACAAGCATATAATGCTTTTCAGTCACCATAGGTGGCAAAAGTGTTGAAGGATCTTTGAGCTATTTTACTCCTCTTCCTCCTCATCCTTCCTAACTTCTCTCTTCCTTCTGTATTTCCTCTTCCCCATTGCCCTTGTCAGGCTTGGTCTTCTCCAATGTAATGAGATTAGATTTTTGTTTTATATCAGTTTTGTGTCACCACAAATTTGTACCTTTTCAATAAAACAGCTCCAACGCACTACTGTAACAATGTTGAGACAAACTGCTGTTTCATCATTGATTTTTGCTGAAGGATTTTCAAAAGCCAATAATGTATTTCTGTCAGCTGTGATACGAAGTACAGGCGATAATTGCTCTTTGAGAGTAACATAATTTTGCACCTACACTGTACAGTGCCTTGGAATATTGTTAAAACAGTAACACATTTTCCACATTTTGATGCTCTAAAGCTTTCAGTCATGAACAATTTAAAGCAGCAGTTAATATTTGTCATACACAATCCTATTTCACATAATCTAAAAAAAAGAACTAAACAGACAATACAAAAGAATACAAAAATGTTATGATTGCATTGATAAAGATTTCAGTTCCTTTTGCAGTGGCAAATCAAACACTGAAGTGCATAAAAGTTCCTTAACAGCCCACATAATTATTTGTGTGGCTTCTGTTTTTTATGAAGGAGAAAAATGCCTGTCTTTGTGAGGCTTCTTGGATAGGTACTGAATTTGAAAACAAAATTAGGGATAAAGTCAATGAGCAGCACAGATAGCTGGGTAAGGAAGAAATTGGAGAGTGAGGACACGTTTGTGACTTCAAAGTGTCATGACTGCAAGCGATAAAGTAACAAAATGTGAAAATTGTGCAAGGGTCTGAATACTTTTGCAAGACTCTGTAAATGGATAACAAATAGGTAATGATGAACTACCCTTTGCAACTTTAAAGACAGCCAAGAAATAATCCTTTTACAGCCCACCAGTCTATACTTACATGTTTGGTAATAGTCTTTTTTCTGCTTTGTTTTTTCATTCTAAGGAGTCTTTTGCTCTGCTTTTTTTTTTGCTCAACATTTAGTTACCATGGCAAATGACAATTTAAGAAGTAACGGCAGAGAATCAGACATGACATGCATAATAGGATATGCAAGTCTTGCCAAATTAAATAAAAGAGGAAAAATGCTTATATCCATTTATTTCTAAAGGACATTGTGAAATGTAGCAACCAAATAGTGTCACCTCTTTGATTATATTATTAAGAAATCACTAATGCGGTGTAAAGGGAACTTTTTTTTTAGTTATCTGCTCATTAAAACAAAATGAAGGTGTGTTTAACATATACTGTGGAATCTAATTATGCTGCAGGAGCACATCCACATGCAAGCTTATAGACAAAAGCTCTCATTAGAGTTAAACACTAAAGCTGCAGTTATCACTGGTGTACACGTTAGTAGTGAGGAGTTACTGTAGCCTTTGATGGCTGGATATTCCACTTCACTTTAAGATTAAAGGAATCATGCTGGAGAACGTCAGTCCTGAACATGAAACATGTTGTACAGAAAAATCTCTCTACTGCCCTGTCCTCGATGTTCCGTAAGGTATTGTACAGGTAAAGTGTAAAATGTTACTGTGCTTACAGCTCAGTCTCATGGTGGTGAACAATGGCTGTTGTACTGCAACATCAGAAGTTGCACTTCCTAAAATGCTAACTTGTACAGTATCTGCCCTAGGGGAGGAGGGGACTCATGTTCAAGCAGCTTTTTATCTACAGTATCTGTAAGTGTACAGTAGCTCACAGAGCAGGACTAGATGCAAGCAGAAGCCAGATACTGAACTGTACTTGAGTGAGTGCAGCTCTCTGGCTCTTTGCTGGAGTTCCAATATTGTGACTCACGGGCATCTCCAGCTGCAAACCCACACAGAAGCACATGGCCCATCTCCCTTTCTACCTAAAGGTTAGGTGTCCTAGCATAGGAGAATTCAACACTATCGAGGTTCCAAGGAAATGGCATCACCTGCTATACTGTAAAAGTTTCTGTGACAAAAATGCCCCGTTACAGTAGCAAGGCGGTTTGACGCTGCAGTACTCTTCAAAGACGCTGCAGTAAACCTAAACCTGCCAGGCAAATGCAGTATCTCCTCAAGTGATGGTTCACTCACAACAGTGGGAACAAAATTTGAGATCTGGGTCTTTTGGAATTCCTCAGACACACTGCAACGATTTACTGTCTGCAAGATAACCCCAAGACAGGCGCTCTGAAACAGCATGGCAGTTGTGCTGATATAAACTGAAATGGTGTACAGTATGTGTGTGTATTTTCTGGGGATCATCCAGTTTGGTTTAAGTATTTTCCAAATAAAATTACTTTGAATTAATTTGAGACTTTTATAAATAGTGGTCCCTGATTAAAAGGGGACTTGAAAATGTTTCCTCATGTACCATAAGACCTGAGATGTGCCACAGGCTGGAGGAGGAACTAATAGAATTCTATCTCTATAGCTGATCATTAATTTTACCAATAAATATTCTACAATAATATTTGCTTTCTACAAACTGTTGCACAATGGGAACACAAACCTTTTGACACCTTGCTTCTGAATTTGTCATCTCACACTTTGAAAATGACAAATTATTATTTTACATAAGACAAACAAAGGAACAGTTGAGATACTCACACTGAGTTGTTCTTTTTTTCCATTGGTCAGCACAAGACATATGTCTTTAACAGCTGTTTAATTTTCTGTGATGATGCAAGACACACAAACACACACACAGAAATCTGAATGTAATTATGGTGCTCAGACGGCTTGTATTTAAAAAATCCATTCTCATTTCATCTTTCTTCCCGTGTCTTCACTGGAATATAGTTCAAACAAATTTGAGATGATCAATCATTAAAATGCATTGACTTTGAAGTTGCTTACTAGCACTTAAGGTCAATTAGTGATCCTAGAATAAATGTTTACAAGCTAAGATGAAAAGCTAGTCCTGGAACGAGTCACACTAAGTTCCTGAGAGAAAAACAGGAATTCTGGGCATACCTTACAAAAATCTGTAGTCAATACCTGTGTTCTGATATCTCATAAACATGGTTATTATACACGGGGAGCATTGCTTGTCATGCTGGCCTTCTTAATTATTTAATGAACCAATGAGTAAAGAAACATGTAAATCACTTGGTTTCATTCATTTGTGTTAAAGATAATGTTTTACTGAAGCAACCTTATTTTTAATTAGAAGTGACCTTTAATTTTAAGCAGGTCTTATTTGCAGCAAATTCAATTTATTTTCCTCAGAAATAATGTTCTGCTTTTCTTCCGATTTTTCTGATAATCTGGTCCCTGTATATAAGCAATTACAGCAGTTAAGGAAAATGAGTGGTTATGGAGAGATTCCCACTGCCGTTGTCTCACTGTGAATCACAATAAATGAATTAACCAAACCTGCCTTTGTGCTCATACAATACAGTATGTTGCATCAGAGTCCTGAAGTCCTCTGTTTCAGCTAAGTTTCCCCTCTGGTCTCTGCCTGCCCTGCTAAAAGAAACCTCCACCAGACTTTAGATTGCCTTGGGCCTTAATCACCATCCCTCTGGATCCCAGAATTAATCTAGTCACTTGTAATGACACCTTTACCCCCACCCCCCCAAATACGATGTAAAATTGTGCAATACTGATAACAGCATGGGAAGCTGTTGAAAAGCAGGGAGCGCAGGTTGTGATCTATGGTCGCAGGTTTGTGAATGATTCATGTTGCTAGCAGATGACTTGCATCTGGGAGTGATGGGCTGGGCTGGCCAGGGCTCTCTTGGATCTCAGTGGCAGAGTTGCCTTCAGGCATGTGCTGCTGTACACGTGGGGGAGAGATGTGCCTGGCCCCCATTCCTCCAGCACAGGCCTGTTTGCCTGTGATGTGCTGAGAGATGAGTGTCTCAAAGGTACTGTAGGTTGGTCCGAGAGGTCAGCCTGCACTTCCTCCTTCTCCACTGTGTGTGGTCTCAGGGATTGCAGCTGAGAGAGTTGAGATGTGAGGAAAAAATAATAAAACTGGCTATTCCAAACAGGGCTTGTACTGTATTACACAAAATAATTGGTGACTCTAAAAAAAAAAAAACATTTTAAAATGTAATAGTTATTCTTTGGAAGTCTCATAAGGTGCTGATTTGTGTATGTTGATTTTAGCATATGCTAAAATTCCTGGCTGGTAATTAAGGTTTACACTTCTACCGTCTTCACTTCCAGAGCATTTGTCTTGACAAATCCAAGCTACTGTACAACACGCTCAGGGGTCAGACATGAAGGATGTAGTTCCTTGAAGGCAATCCAATCCTGACTCTATTAACTCGGCTCTATGCAAAATTGATTAGCACTAATCAATAGATCTGATGTTGATATTTCCCGAGGGAGATTCTACCGTTTGTCATTCCAGTGCTTCACCAGGCTTGCAAATGCATGTTACTCTGATGTTGGTACCTAGCTCTGAGGTTGCCATTGTCTCATGCTTACAGGTATGAGGACGAGTGATTTACACTGGTGCGTGCACCTGTTTACTGACAGTGTTCTGTTTCACTCCAGTGCATAGGGCTGGCTCTGCCTTTGCTTGTAACTTGTGTAAACCAGCTGTGTTGTATTGTTGCATAGAGATCCATCAGAGAACATATGGCAATAACATTTAAGAGCCAGTTACTTGTAATATATAATGCATATTGAAATGATAAAGATATTAAGTGAAACTGTGTTAACTAAAGTTTTCAGTTGTTTTCCAATGGGCTTATTGTTTAGTTTAACTAAAGAAAACATTTAGAGTATGGAGAATTGGTTATTTTGACATTAAAGCTACACTGTAGGTTAAGATACAGTACTTGGGGATAGAATAGTAGGTTGTGGATAAGAAACGTTCATGCATTTAGTTTATCATTTTCAACACCTGCTTCTGATGGCATCTCTTAATCTATAAAATATCAAACCAATATACTATAAATATATGACTTTATACTTCATGTTGTTACTTCAGGGGACCTACTGTAACACAGAAAAAATATGTTATACTGTAAGTCAATGTGTATATAATATAAAAGCCTAACCTTTTTAATCATATCACACACCAGATGTAGCCATGCATTCATCTGTGGGGTGGCCTCTGTACGACAGGGTCCTGCTTAGCTGCGACCAGGACTGCAGCAAGGTGGAGGAGTGGCTGGGGCTCTGGGCTCCAGCTTGGTGGTGCAGTGCTGTCATCCTCGTTCGTAAAGTACTGTAGCTCACTTACTTTACACCGGTATGAAATGCCCAGCTGTATAAATGGGACAAATATAAGCATTTTTAATAAAAGCCAATGAAATGAACAACCTTAATTATTTATTAAGGGACACCCCGCTTTAGAGTCACCGAGCCAGTTTCACATCTCAGCTTGAGGATCCCATTCATAGTCATGTAATGACATCTGTCCCTCATTCTCTAGCTGCTTCATACGGGGGGGTTGCGGGGGAGCCGGAGAGTGTGAGGCAGGGTACACCCTGGACGGGACGCCAGTCCTCACGGGCCAGATAAACAGACACTCACACCAGGGCCAGTTTTGCACGTTTCTGGGCATGCCTGGTGGAGAGACGGAGCCTGGAGCACCAGGAGGAAAGCCACACTGATGTATGGGGAGAACAGTAAAGCCCCACGACCGGGGCTTTGCATGGCAGCCCTGATAACCACTGCGCCACCGTGCTGCCCCATACTGTATGTTGGCTTGACAAATGGCACTGGTCATTGCTTTCAATGGCTTATTCAACTTTTTTTGTAATGTAAAATGCCAGATAATTTTCAAGCAAAACAATCAACAATGCTCCTATGAAAATACCATTCTCTGATTGGCTAAAAATATTGTTATTGGGGTGTTCCCTAATATTTCTCAAAGAGATCCTGGATCCTTAATTGACATGTTCCTCTGTTAGTCACTGGATATACAGTGTACTGAAGTTTTATATTTGCTGAATAACGTTAGAATTTAAGTCCCTTTTCTTCCTACAGCTACTAATGACAGAGCACACACTGGGACAAGGTTGAGTCATTCCTCTACATTATACAGAGAGATTAAACAGGGCTCCAAGCACTGCATTGAATTCTACCATTCGCTGCACACAGCAGAGGGGAATATCAATGGAAAGATTTGCTCAGTTGATTCCTGTTATTATATAGTATAGCACAAGAATTATATTAGTGTATGGTTCATGCTGCAAACACCACGAATATTTAACATACTCTAGGTGAATACAAATCAAACAGATCCGCTAATTATTATTGATTAAGAGCTACTTTGTTTCCTAAGAAAAGCTGTTTGTGGTCTTTCAAACATATTTTCTGAAAACACGAATGTGGGATACAGATTTTCCATCTTGATGAGTCTCATTAGATGTGCATATAATTTTCTGTCCTTTCATCTAACAAGGTTTTTATCTCAGTCTATTTACTTTCCATCTGAGACATAATCATTAATTCATCAAGTTTCTTTATGAATGTGTTGAATATATTTTTTTCAAAATACTTTTCTTAAAGCACACACATTTGTATTGTTCAGTGGAAATCCCTATGCACATAGTGTAGGAGATTCAGTAATTAATAGTACTGTCCATACAACACAACCCATTATGAGGAACAGGCAGAATTAGAGAAGTTTGAAGCCATTTTTTGCCTTTAACCTAAATTATCATTTTAACTCCCAGACATATTTTACTTTATTGAAAGTATTTATTTTTATCAATATCCTGGGGCTTAAAAATGCAAGACCGGCACAAACACAGACATTAGAAAACGTGTGTGTGTGAGTGTATGTGTCAGTCTGTGAGCCTGACATGCTGCATAAACAGATCAAGGAATTCACCCAGTTCTAACTAATAAGATTCAGTATGGTATTACTATGCTTTTGTTGCCTAAAGCACGTGATTTGCAGTGACATTTTAAAAACCCCTGACAGGCTTTATCTATAATTATGCGTAATTCATATTTCAGACCGTAAATGTGCCCTGTATCACTTAGAGCGCTACAAGGCAGTATACTGTTATCGCTATTGAAAGCACCGGACTGTCTTTGCTTGACGTAGAGCTTCTAAAATGATGAGGCGTGAGGGATACAGGAGGAGTAATGGAGTGGTTTATCTGCAGTTTCACTCACAGCTCCTGCTTCAGGCAGTAGGTGGGCCTGCACAACAAACGTCTGCATGAATGCCAATGCTGGGGAAAACTCCTCAGGACAGATTTTCCATGAACAGGACTGCACCAAAGTGTGTTTCGTTTGTACAATAACAATTGCTATTTCACTCAGCTTTCAGATATGTCAGATTTCATTATTTTATTAGAAAAAACAATCAGTGTGCTTTTGAAACTCTCATATTTATCTTTAAGCTGCCACAGAAAATCCATTTTAAACAAATGTTCCAAATTAAACATTCCATTAACCCTACTAATAGAAGGTTTTATACTTCCACAAATCCTGATTATTGTCTTAAATACTATAATTCACCTTAATTCATCCTTGTTTCGTCTGGTTTGTGTTTTATTATGGATCCCGAAGAAGCCCAATAGGCTGACTTTGACAAGACCTTTGGAACTTTTGGAATCAAGATCCTGAATCCAATTCTCTGTTTAAGAGTTAAAATGTTAAGTTATTTTACTGTAGGACATAACTTTGCATTCAGCAATGTGTCCACTTAATCCAATACAGGGTTGCTGGGGAGCCAGAGTCTATCCGGGCAATCACTGGGAGAAGAGTGGGATACACCCTGGGTGGGACGCCAGGGCACCTAGACACAGACACACACTCCCACCAGGGAGTCACCTGTCAGGTTATCTATACCTCTTTGTGGGAGGAGACCGATGCTCTCGGAGAAAACTCCACACAGATGGTGGCCCATCGTTCTGTCCAGGGAGTACCCTGTCTTGCGCCCATTGCTTGCCAGAACATGCTCTGGTTCCCTTTCGACCCTGTATTGGATGAACAGGTTAGAAAATAGATAGATGGACGTCCTAACATTCTGCGGACATTTGTTACATCATGGGACATGATGAATCAGCATAAAAATACTAAACCCTTTGTTCATGGGCAGCTTCTTCAAAGTCTGAGGAAGAGCCAGCATTCTGCAGATGCAGAAGGGTTAACCTTAGCGAAATGGCTGTACAGCATACATTATTCTGCTCTATCCCAGGGGACCAGATGGTCAGTGCTGCGAATAGAATTAGTCCTAACACATCGGCTGGGACCTTCGCTGCAATAAAGCACACCAGCTGCTTCTGTATGCTCTGTGGAGCCGTGTCTGATTGGAAAGGCTTTTCATCATGTTTCTCTGTCAAGTCCAATGGGAACATTGTCATACCACCAAGGAGCTGTTGGGTTGCAAGCACTTTTTGATCTGACCAAGTACACAGAAGTATGAGAGAAAGAGGGAGTTGGATGGTGAGTGCAGGCAGAAAAGAAAGACAGTGAAAGAAAGCTTCCTTTGAGGTCAGGAATATGTTGAAAGTTCTTTATTTATACCAGTGTCAGTCATTGAAATTCACCTATAACTCTATGTACATTAATGCCTAAAAACTATAGCACACAGAGGGGTATATTGGCTTGCTCCTATGTTATGGAATATGTTGGATACAGTATACAACACTGTGATTTCTTTATTTTTTTCTACAAAGAGCTATGTATTTTTATTCTGAGCAATGCAAATTCACATCAGAAGACAAGACAGACGTGACATTATGCGGTCAGATTTTACTTTTGAGGTAAGTTGTTCCCACTTCAAAAGTATGGGTAAGTGTGGATAACAGGGTCATTCAGATAACCCAATCCTGCCCCCCAAAATAATTTAATTTAATGTAATGGTATTTTCAAATAACTTTTAATATAAAGAACGTTCTTTGTTAGTTCCAGAGAAACCCACACCAAGTTCAGTAATGCTTCATTTATAAGGCTATACCATGACTCTTTTGTGAATGCTGTACAACATAATATAACTCTTATTTAAATCCTTGCAAACATTTGTGTAAATAACTTAGGCACATGTCTATTCATAACCATTTATAACACATAGTCTCAGCAAAACCTAAGTGTAACTCCAAGTAGAGATGTCAGATGAAAATGATGGAAGACACCATTAAGGACTTGATTGCTGACAAGGACTTTTTAAACCTACAATTCAGTAACAGTGATCCCAGTATATTGATGTGAAATTGTATTTTGATATACGGATGTAATGCATATTGTTTTATTGTGTAGCATCATGCTTATGATGGTGAAAGCATTACCCAGAATTCTTCATTTGCAAACATTTAAAAGGTCGCTGTGGATACTCTGTCTATATACTGTATGCTGTATCTTCAATAAAAATTATAGTGTCAGTTCAAAATGAGAGGGATTTTGCTGTCAGCAGTAGGATGAATGTTAATTAATTCAGGGACATTTTTACTAATTATAGGTATATGCCTGGCAAGAAAATGTTTTGATAAGATGAAAGCAGAAGATATAATGTGAAGAGTCTGTTTAAGGAAGTGCAGAGTGGCCATTAGAGCAGCAAATGTGAAATTGGTAAGGCTCTGTAAAAGCTAATGTGTTTTTAGAATAGTGCAGACTGAGAGCTAGAGATGGACAAAGGCTGGTAATGGGTTTTGCTTTACATTATTTTCTTTTTTTTATTTTTGCAATTTTTTTTCATTTGCCAGTATTTAGGTATTGAGAAATGGTAGAAATAAGCTGTTGCTCCTGTGTACCTGTGTTACTGCTAATAATCTTTTACTCAGGACCAATAGGTGTTAGGTACCTAGAAGCTGCACATGAAAGCTGGCTGACCCTAATTACTGTCAGTGTGTTTGATCAGAGCTGACAGTGCTGGCTTGAAATACAGTTTCCTGTCAATGGTTTACTGGGGTTAGTTCAGTTCTGCCAAATGAAAGCTGCACTGAACCCACTTTTAAGAAAGAGTGTAGATCACAATTCACATTGAACTACCCTTGTTTATTTGCTCCATTTCAGAAAAAGGTGTCTGTGATCCTCAAGACACCCAGCGATTCATCAATACTTGAAGGAAGTGTAAAGAACAGGAACTGTACTGGTCATCAGAATAATTCTCAGGCTTTAGGAGCCACAGAGATGGTTTGAAACCGGTACTGGAGCTTCGGTATTCCCGCATATCTTTCTAACGTTCATGAAAGAACCTGTGTGGGCGTTAGGGGGAAAAAACTTGAATAACGTAAACTTAAAATACTGTTAACTGATAATTCACTCTAACTGATACTTGGTCAGAAAAAAAAAGAGTTGATCCCAGTTTAATAACGTATACTGTATGAACCTGCACCATTTAATCTAACAGATCTTGGCGATCACAGTGAACCAAAACATAATTAGCCAGCAATATAATGCGGCCGTAATGGGTTCAATGCAGAGTCCAAGAATAATTTCTTTGCAGCTGTTAAACCCGCAAATGAAATTTTATGTTGCATTACATTAAAACTACTCAGTGAGCCATCATAAAGGAAAAAGGAGAGAGACAGCATTTCGCGCACACTCTAATGAAACAGTCTGCTAGCTACTAGTTTTTATGGTGTTACAATAACAACACAGTCCCAATACCTGCATAAAAGAACCATGTGCATCAAAATTACAAATATTACAACAAAATTGTAATACAAAAATATCAAACAACAACATCAGTAGAAGGGGTTTCTTATGCTCCATGCATAAGCCAATTAACCCACTCATACGTCTTTGAACACCAGGAGGTAACACAGGGCAAACATGAGGAGAACTCCGTGCAGACAGCACCCGAGTATTTGAACCTAGGGCCCCAGCTCTGTGAGGCAGGAATGATAACTGGGATGGACACTAGGAGAACAGGCAAACTGCAGACTGAGGCACCCTAGGCTGGAATCCAACCCAATACCCAAGGGTAGCAGGACTAACTACCAAGGTTTAAGCCTGTAGTATATCTGCTTCTTCTACTTCTAGACCTATGAGTTGTGCATGGGAAGAGAAAGGAAGGGTAGTTTTACTGAAATTTGTAGAAGAATGTCACTGGCAGTGAACCATGTCGTGGTGTGAACTGATCTCATCCATCTGTTTGATGGGTGTTTAAGTTGAGTTCCTGTTGGTTTTTTTTGTTTGTTTTTTCCCCACAGTACTGAGTCTTATTGTCTTTATTTGAGAAAAAGAAGGAAACAGCAAGGTCTATGCCATAAACGATACTGAACATCGAAAGAAACTAGATTTTAGCTGGAAGAATTGAATATTCATTGAAAACACATCCATTCATTTTCAATAGCTTCTTAGTCCAGTACAGGGTGGGAGTGAACTGGCCAGAATATGGCCCAACAGAGGAGGAGAAGGAAGCGAACTGGAGCACTGAAAGGAAACCTACTCAGCTAGGTGGAGGACATGAAAACCTAGTCATGTTAGTCAATGCCATGAGCACCATAAACAATGAAAGGTTTAATAACAGCAAAGACATTTTTTTAAAATATGGTTAAAACTATGACTGACTTCTCTGTGAATCTTTAAATTACATAACATAATGAAAACGCTTTGACTTCTAAAGAAAAACTATTCAATGTATTTATTTTCCTATCATGATTTGTAAGACAGCTTGGGATGAGTGTCAGAGATCATATTATTTACTCTTTAGTGGCAGGTCAATCATTTTGGACAAAATGGTGGCTCCTTGTAAAACAAGGTTAGATATTCACTCATTCCATGCCTTTTGTAGAGACGTACTGTATGCGTCCAACATTTGTGCTCTACTGTACGTTGAGAGAGCATTGCTTAACACACATAATTTCTCAGTTGTTCAAATATTTTGTCCAATGTCTTTTTTAGACAAAGAATGAGAAATACTTCAAGGATATGGGTAGTCAAGCAAAAGAGACACAGCGAGGTGTGGGACGGAAAACAAATGAGTTTCTTTACTAACGTCTCTGGAGTAAAAATAAAACTACAGAGGGATGTTGTGCCATTTTTCAAAGTTGGAAAGTAATTTACAGATGGGCACTACATTAAAAGCCCTTTCAATTGTCCAGATGTTTTTATCAATGCTGTACCAATAAATAATATCATTATACAGCTAATTTTACTAAAATAACATTATCTTTATAAAGAAAACACATTCACCTCCAGAATAAAAGGATTATTTTTCTCTGCGAGATCGGTACAGAGACCCAGAAACGAAATTACAGTGAAGATCGACTGTTAAAAGTGGGAGCTGTACAATATATACAGTAGTTTTATACCTGGTGAGCATGGGGGATATATGCTGCAAGATGCCATGAACAGGTCACAGAAGTTGAAAAAGAGCTATGCTGCTTTCTGTGGAAGATGGAGAGAAGGTGTTTGTTAATCATTCTAAGGAAAGAACTATAGTCACAGAAAATATTTGCCTGATATCAGCTGATGTTTCCCCTGCTCTGGCTGGAAAATACAAGGAATTTACAAAGATCAAATTGACGATCAAATTGGCCTCCTGATGGTAAATATTCATTTTGTTATTTATCTAGAAAATCTTCAGGACACTATTTCTAATTCTGAGCTTAGTAACGTGATGACTGCAGTAGTGAAAATAGTAAATGTCCTTGTTGCTCTATCTGCCCTGACACACAGGTGGTTTCAGACTGTGCTTCAGGCGATGGGCAGTGCGTACAAGGACATCCCTTTACAGCAAATGTTTGAAGGCTAAGTCTTGACATGCTTTGTGGACTGTCTTCGTACAATCAAGAAATTTTTGTCAGAAAAGGAACAAATTACCCTGCCAATGAGAAATGGGTCACAAAACTCCTGATTACAAATCTTCATGAACATAACCGCTGTTTGCAGGGTGCAGTCCCAATAGTTATCAGTCTTTTTGGAAAAAAAACAGTTATTTCGTGTGAAAATTTTGTTTTGTCTTAGGACGTTAACACCTCGACTTTCTTAAACAACTATCAGAACTGGCAGATGTGCTGTAAGAACTCATTTCAAATGTTTCTAGCAGATTTCAAGGTTTCTAATGTTTTGGCCCAATGTTATCCTTTCCACTCAACCTATACATCTCTAAAGCCTGTGAAATTGATATGTTAGTGTTTCAGCAGATGGGTGTTGAGGACAAAATGCAGTTTATTTCAGAAACATATTTGTTGCTTTTTAATGCCTCTAGAATGTATATGAGCATTATGAGCATCCAAAGAAAAAACGATTTATACATACAGTATGCTTGCACTTATGTAATTCTCAAAAGCGACTAAGAACCTCCGCCAGTTAAAGAAAGAAGGAATGTATCTGTAACAAAGGAATGTACACAGCGTATAGGAAACAGCTGCAGCTATAGCCTATGGTCATTGCATTGTTGTGTTAATATAAAAGAGTCAGCAGCAGTCGCTGCTGTGGTGCACTTGTAGCATCTGAAAAAAACTTAAACTGCAACGTAGGTTGATACACAATGCATACTGTATACGGTCTTAACAAAGAGTCCCCTTCAGTGATATGCATTCAAATAAACTTCAAAGGGTCAGGCGACATGATTTCCTCTTCTTTTGCTGCACCTTTACAATGTGTGTGTGAACAGAGACTCAAGACATGTCAATTTCCATTATTTGAATATCTCATCATACCTTTCATATTGTCTTCATAAGGCGTTCTGCATTTGTGCACCTGCTGCTCAAATATTTGTTAAGGTTTCAGAGACATATGCAAAGGATGCAGGCATTTGTATTTTAGCGCTTTTGCAAATGCGGACTGATAACGCACCGGGTCATCACCTTATATCTAACCGGCATCATGTTATACTCATTTTTACTTCTTCCAACTGCTGTTTGCATATGATAAACTCTCTCCATAATCCCCTGGAGGGATTAACGCTGCCGATGCAATGCAGCTTGGGATTTAGAAGTGGAGCAGTTTGGGTGTTTTCCTAGCAGTTATGTAAATGTATGATAACAATCTGTTCAACTTGTGAATATGGTGGGAAATTGTTTCACTTAAAGGTCTCAAAGTGGGTTACATGAGGTAGACGCATATCCCGCTGATCCTGGGAGCCTGTTATTTTTGATGATACCTGCCAGCTTTGTGTTCCTGACAGGCGCAATATTGAGATAGTGTACTGTATCAGTTCAAATAAGCATCAGACCATAAAAGTCATGAAACATAAAGTGAATTTCCCTCTTTTTAATGCAGAGCATAAGCTCAGGCTGTATTTTTCCTTACACTCTCTCCTCAAAAAAATATATTAAAGTAACCACATTGGTACAAGTGGTCTGAAAACTATTGTTATGCTGACTATCTTTGTGTCAGGAGATATCCAGATCTATTCTACTTCAGTGAACTGGACTGCAATAAAGCAGGCTTCTGGTTTTAGGCTATTTCTGGCACTCATTAAATGGCACCAATTTTCCACTTAGTATCAGCAAGACGGTTGTGCAACTAGGTCTTGTGTACCACAGGAATGGGGGCAGTTGATAGAGCTCGGACACTAGACAGCTGTGGGTTCAAATCCCAGGTGAGCTGCTGCTGTTGCACTCTTGAGCAAGGAACTAGGGTCTCCACGGATGAAAGAAGACCAGAGCAGGTGCATCAGACTGGGATCATGGGGTGAGCCTAGCGAGTGAGTGAGCCTCTTCCTTCCCCCTGCCTCAGTACCCACTGCCCAACACCTGGTCTTGTCTGGGTCTTGTGAAGAATTTTCCCAGTTCTGTGCTTGCGGAGTGGTAGGTGACAGGCAGGAGACGGCTTCACAGGCTGGCTGACAGGCGATAAAACTGTTTGATTACAGTGCAGTGGGCTAATCGGGGAGGCAGAGAAAGTGCAGGCTGGATGCCGAGGGGGGATTCATGTTGGTTACTACAGTATAGGTTTGCGATTCCTATAGTTTCTTTTAGTTGATCAGTGTAATTTTAGTAAACTTAAAGCCAATAATTTAGTACTTAATTATTACAGTATATAAGGGAGGGTTACGTATGTCTTTTAAACATGCATGCTATATACGGGACCCAGTACTGTAGTTTATTGTGCGCCAGTACACGCATAGACAAATGTCAAGACCCTGGTGTTTACCAAAAGTGCGTCACTAAAATGCCCAGCTGTATAAATGGGAACACACTTCAAGTCACTTCTTATAAAACAAATGTGAGACATGATGTGAAATAAATAAATTCATTCTAATAGTAACACAGAAGATGGACCCCTTTTTTATGACAGTCATGCAGGGTGCCTCTAGAATGAATTCATCTTATGAGGACAGATTACAAGAGAACTTTATTCAGGTTATTCAGAAACATGCGAGTCTAATGGATTTCTATATGCTTGGGAATAAAATAAGTGCCTGAGGGTGTAAGTGGGAAGAAAGGCAAAGAGCACTTAGGTCTGAGGAACAGGAGCATGTTCCCGAACCATGTTGTTGAAGGTAAAGTCTAAAATGGTTGGATCTGTAAGACACCAAAAGAGCCTAAATAGTCATTAGTTTTCATAAAGGAGGCATCATAACTAAAATATTAAAGAACAAGAACATAAGCTATTTAAGAGTGGAGAACAAGTGTAATTGTAGTGAAGTGTGGATTATTCTGGGATTGATTGGCTCATACGTGTCTCATGGGGAACGTGCTTATGTCGTTTGGCCAGCTTCCCTCCACGTGCTTCAGATTTGTTATTCTTTAATGTAATAAGCGATGAGAAGTAAACATGTGGAGCTGTATTGCACGTGGACTGGAAAACATTGGAAAGTGTTTTTAAAATAAGGAAAGAAAGACAAAGCTGAAGGACAACCTTCTAAACATGAATCAGGTGTAATCATCTTAATTAGGAAACCATTCTAACCACATGTGAGGATGAGGAGAATGAGAAGTCACTCTCTCCTCTGTCTTAAACACGTTGCCAGCGGCAAAATTATGTAGAACAGTCAAAGGAGAGAAGTAAGTGCAAAAATATCTTTGAGGCAATACAATCATTATGGCAGGTATCATTATATCATTATGGCAGGTAATCATTATGCCAGTTCTATAACAATATAGAAATGTACATAAAAATGCATTAACTGTGGACTTTTAAAAGCTGCTGTAACCTGAATATAGCTGGTCATTATGTTGTCATTGAAAATCACAGAGAGCTCATAAATGAGAAAGGAGCTGAAACTGAATGAAGTTTTGAGGTTTATGAGTGATCTTTTTTTATTACCTTTCTGTCAGAAAAATAGAAATTGTGTAAAATATTAAAAATCTGTGAATCTGTCTGTTAATTGATACCAAAATGTGCAAATTAAAAACTATGGTAACTTAACAGTCTTTGATATACAGTACATTTAACAGTGTTTATTTTGCTGAGTATTTTTTTTCTTTTAGAGTCATTTTTGCTTGCTTTCCAATAATTGTTTAACTGTGTGTGATGTTTTATGAAAAAATAATAGTTCAATTACACAGTTTAAAATAATGATATACAGAAATGTGAAACAAGCTCATTTTGTAATTATTATTCAGTAAGTAATCAGTGTTTCAAAATAAATTAAAATTGTATCCAAATTGTATTTTAATTTAAGGTAAAAGGTAAAAAAAAGAAAAGTGTGAAACTTGTTAGTTTTAAACATTTAATTTGCTATATTTTGGAAAAACCCATGAGATAGTTTCATGCTATTTTATTTTTTACTGTCTTAATTGAGATACTGAGGTTCAGTATGTGCAAATAAATACATACAGTAAATGAAGACCTTGTCTAAAAGTTTATATACTCCCTTAATCTTAATTGCAACCAGAACAGAACCTCTTCAGAAACAATACTGCTGTCAATACAGAGAAATGTAACCTGTTATTTATAACCTCTATAGTGTTTCGTCATCAAATAAATTATTTAAATGACTTGACCAGTCTTGCATAGCGATAGACAGGAACAGTGAGATGTGGAGAAATAGTGGGCAGTCTGACAGAGAAGGCACTGGGAAGATGAAATGTTGCCCCTCTAGAACAGATGGGATCATCAGAAAAGCTGACAGGTGTTTGGAGTGATGTCCCATTCTGCATCCATCTATATGTCACCAGGTCTGCACGCAGAATTCTAACTTCTTAATAAGGAAGTCCTGCTGTGTTCGGAGTAGCATAGTGGGCTTGTCAGTAATTGTGTGGTTTGTTACTCCCCTAGCGCACCCACTGAAATTATAGTCTTGTCCTCTGTAGTGACCTTGACCTCCTTGTAATTGGGCGTCTAAATCAACCGTGCTTCGGGTTTTTATATCATTCAAACAACAGCACAAGTGCTTCATCAGGATGGAGTTCATTTGCTTCCGAATGCAGATGTCAGTCACATATTCATCAAAATATGCCATCTATACAGACTGCTTTCCTCTGAGCACAACGTTTTAAAACTCCTGAAACCTATAGATGTAGCAATTAGATGTATGGATGGATTTTTGGTCTATGGTAAAAAATAGCTTTTTTTTGTCATTTGGTCTTTGACAGAAATAGTAGGACAGTGTTATACTTTCAATTGTACCACTAACAGTGCTTTCTACTGTTTTCCATCATTTTTGCACCTGTTCCAAATCTGGCATTTTTTTTCCTTCAGCTGAGGTTGTGATGAAGGCACTGGGGCACTTGGATTAATCAATATATTCCACCATTCCTAAAGGTGCTACAGAACTGTGACCTAGGAATTGTTCTGGCCTGTGAAGGCAATGGGCAGTTGTGTCACTCCTGAAGCCGTTCACTAAGTGTGCGTCACCAAAAGAGTCAGCCTGTTTGAATGAATCCCTGATATTTAGCCCAATGCATGCACAATTAAAACAGCTTTAACAATCTCTGCTCTTAATGTTCCTCACCATCTTCTTAAAAATATATTTCTCATTCTCAATAATGTATATGGAAAATATACAGTATAAGAATTATTATATAGAATCTGTAATAATAATAATACAACAGTTTTTTAAAAGTCAAATCAGTCTTTGCTTTTAAAAATATAGTAGTGATAATACAACATGTTCAACTGTAGGAAATAACCTTTTGACTGCTGCTTCTGTCGCTGTCTGAATAATCATCATCATTCCCAGCCTATGTATTGCTGCCGTTTCTGGTAATGTGACCTTATCAAAGCTAGCATGCAAAGCCGACAAATAATAAGTAAACGATGGAGTCTGCAGTTCTCCCATGGAGAGCAGAGCAGAAGTTAATGGACACAGACAGGAACATAGCTAATGTTAGTACATTCTTGGATATCCCATTGGTTTTGTCAGAAGATATTAAAGTACATTTAAAGTAAGAAGCTATTCTTATTTTTTTCTGCATTAGGACTTTTTAAGCAGAATGCAGCATGTTGGGTTGCCTTGAGCCTACATGCTGAAACCAGAATATCGTGGTTCTTGGCTGCTATTTAATGTTTTTACTGCTGAGCTTTAATCATTTCAAAGGGGTTCCCGCTCATGTTTGGATGTTTTTATCAATAATCAAATTATGCGGTTGACATCTCTTTGCCCGCTCAGTCAGAGCACATCCTACTAATATGTGCAATATCCAGCCATTCGTTTTCTGTCCTCGTTATCCGGTGCAGGGTCACGTGTGAGCCGGAGCCTACCCGGCGCGCAATGAGCAGCAGGCTGAACCCTCCCGGGCCATTGCAGGGCACCACTGACACAGACTCACGACAGGGGCAGTTTCTCCAGAACCCAGTTACCACTTTGTCTTTGGACTAGGGGAGGAAACCGGAGCACCTAGAGAGCACCCATGCAAACGCATGAGAACATACAAACTCCGCACACAAGGCACCCAGGAATCGAACCCAGGGCCTCTGAAAGGCACCAGTGCTGACCACTCTTCCACCGTGATGCCTGGGCACAATATCTTTCCAGCCCTAACTGACGAGTCACATAAGCCTTTAACGAGTTATGGTTGTTGAACCAGGACTGAAACAATCTGAGCTTCTGGTCAAGCTCTGTCTCTACGCGTATGACCAAATGTACTACATGTACAATACATCAACATGAATGTACTGTCATTTCTACGTTATCAAAACCTTCTATTCAAGTGAATATTTTCCTTAGGAGTTATTTTTGTGATCTCTATTTTTTTTTTATTAAGCAGACTCAGTGCCTTTTCTTATCTTGTATGCACTGTGATTTGGGAATATTTGTATATCTTCAAACTTCACATGTGTTTTTTTCTTGATGGATGTAGAAGTTAAGTCAACCCAGGTGCTCCTGCCTGGGCTACTGTTTTGTACTGTAGGTGTTCACTCTTAATCCTGAATTTGCAATACATTAAATATGTTCCATATTTTTTCAATGCGAAAAACAGGGTATCTGAGTACTGTCCCAGAGAAATGTACAAAAACCAGATCACCAATGCTGCTGAATACTGTATAGCGCTCCAAGAAATCTGAGAAAATCAAGAGTTGTTTTTTCTGCGGATGTGCGCATTTTAACCCAAAACTTTGCTCTCAACCACAGCATAAGAAATGTAAAAAGAAAAAAAGTATAAGAAAGAAGGAGAAAATAATAAAGAATTAAGCTTTCAACTAAAATAATCTTTATCTGCTTCTTTTCCCACAACTTGAAGTGTTTCCTGTAAACTGTCCTTTCATTATCGGAGAAATGAAATAAGACCCTTGCCCACCAAATGGGATTCCAATAATCGTCCATCTTCTCAAGGATACAGGTGTTCAGCACATTGTACCTTGTTGCACGATAACAAAACTCGGGGAGCAATTATTGAGAAGGACATTTTACATCGGGTGAGGACTCGGTCCTTAATCCACAGGAGAAGGCGTGCACCTCGGTGCTACCAGTTTGAAACTCAGAGGGAGGATCTACGGTCCACCTCTTGTATTTAAATAAGTGCCTTGAGTTCATTATGACAGCAGCATTCACAGCGGCTTCAGATCACGTCGGAACTGCTCCTGGTGGCCTGCGGTCTGCTGATGCACCTCTGGGGGTTAATGAAAGCCTGCTGCTTTGCCCATCTCCTCTGCATTTCAACTTCCTCCCTTTGGAAGAATATTCCAGAACCCTGTGACTGCCAAAGCAGCAAAATTACGTTTCTGTGTGCTGTGAGACTGCAGGGGTACTGTTGCTTACTAAAATGAACACAGGGCTGGAAAAGCAGAATAGTGATAGTAACCGGGCTGTTAATATCAGGGATGAGGTTAGTTTCTTCTCTTTTCCAAGAGGTTTGTCTGTGACCTACGGGCAGTTTCACGAG